>NW_003852701.1:193119-194509 GCF_000181295.1 Otolemur garnettii
AAAAAAAAAAAAGAATGTGTCTAGTCCATTACAGTTTCCAAATCCATATTCTCTGGAGCCTGATTGCACAATAAAAATGTTTAAGGCATTCATAAATCAGGGGCAATAACAAAAATGTTTAGAAAATAACATTGATATATCAAAGAACTCCATAAAAGTAGTCATCACAGGAAAAAATTTGAACTTGGTTAGACTTTCTTAACCCTTTTTACAGTTCGGTATAATTTTTACATTGAATCACATAATGGTGTTGGTACTATTGAATAGGGGGCGGCAAGGAAAAATCCACATTCTTTTCAGAATTGAAAACCCTGAGTCTTAGTCTCAGATAATCCCATTTGAGCCTCGCATCAAGTCTGTGAAGGAGGAAGCCAGGCAGTCTGATGTTAGAGCCGCCTATAAGGTGAGAGCTTAGTTATGGTGGGGATGTTTCTTCAGCATAGGCCTAATGGTCCCATGTAAGGGTGATTCATGCTTTTGTGCAAGCAATAAAGGAGTAAGGGGACCTTGGTGGCAGGGTGATTCAGGCCAGAATGCAAAGATGCCTTTTGGAAAGCCTCTTCCTTTGGAGCTATATGTTTGCAATCAATGTGTGTATGGCTGTGTGAGGTCTGTCCTGGCCAGTGGCCAAGCCAGTTGTTTGTTGTGTGATTCCACACAGCACAAACCTCAGTAACTAACTCCCTGATGTGCTGGGAATTTTGTGTGCCATAGTTAACAACCAGCTTCATCCCTTAACTCAGAAGGTTTCAAAGGTCCTCTGGGCCAGGGCTGGTCCAAGGCAGAGCTGGGGAGGCAGGAGGTTGGCCTCTCATCCCCTCACATTTCTCTGTTGGAGCTCCCTTCCTTGCATGTTATTTTCTTTCCATTATATACTCTCCACACCCCCGGTGCTCTCTGTCATCCTGCAGCCTTCCTCATACTCAAGGCTTTCATGAAGGCCTATCTGGCCACTGCTTTCATTTCTCCCTGCCTATTGTGAAGGATTAGCCGCCCCCCTCCCCCACATCTCTTTTCTGCCTAACAAAGCCCAATTTATCCTTCACAGCTGCTTCTGGTCTCAGCTCTGCCCTGTGAAGCCTTTCCAGCTTCCTCAGAAAGGAAGGTTGAGGGAGCAGCAAGTGCTTGGGGAGCAGCTACTCTTGTACCAGCTGTGGAACTGGAACAGCCCTGTGAGCTCCTACAGATGAGGAAACTTGGGTTCAGAGATGGGAAACAATTTGGCCAAGTCACACAGCTAAAAAGGGCAGGAGTGTAGCCCCACTCAACTTCCAAGTCCCTATGAATTTGAACTCCATTTCCTAGACACTGCCTGCTCCAAGACACCTTCCTCTTTGATCATCTTTGACTCCTCTCTTTTCTTTTCTTCTTTTTTTTTTTTTTTCTCTTA
>NW_003852701.1:194628-201545 GCF_000181295.1 Otolemur garnettii
CAACGCCTGGCTATTTTTGGGTTGCAGCCGTCATTGTTGTTTGGCGGGCCTGGGCTGGATTCGAACCCGCCACCTTGGGTGTATGTGGCTGGTGCTTTAGCCACTTGAGCCACAGGCGCTGAGCCGACTCCTCTTTTTTCATCCCACCGCATATCAGCAAATCCTGTTGGCTCCACCTTCAAAATACATCCAGAATCTACTACTTCTCATCATGTCGATGGCAGCCATCCTGGTCTAAGCTCCCATATCTTTCTTTCTTTTTCTTTTTCTTTTCTTTTCTTTTCTTTTCTTTTCTTTTTTTTTTTTTTTTGAGACAGAGTCTCACCTTATTGCTCTTGGTAGAGTGCTGTGATGTCACAGCTCACAGCTACCTCCAACTACTGGGCTTAGACCATTCTCTTGTTTCAGCCTTCCAAGTAGCTGGGACTACAGGCGCCCACCACAACGCCCAGCTATCTTTTGTTGCAGTTTGGCTGGGGCCAGGTTTGAACCCACCACCCTCAGTATATGGGGCCAGCACCCTACTCACTGAGCCACAGGCACCGCCCCCTTTCTTTTTTTCTCTTTTCTTTCTTTTTTTTTTTTGAGATAAAGTCTCACTTTGTTATCCTTGGTAGAGTGCTGTCATATCACAGCTTACAGCAACCTCAAACTCTTGGGCTTAAGAGATTCTCTTGCCTCAGCTTCCCAAGTAGCTGGGACTACAGACGCCTGCCACAACACCAGGCTATTTTTTTGTTGCAGTTTGGCCAGGGCTGGGTTTGAACCCACCACCCTCGGGTTCAAATGCCTGGCTAATTTTTTGTTGTTATAGTTATCATTGTTGTTTATCAGGCCCAGACCGAGTTCAAACCCACCAGCCCAGTGTATGTGGCCGGAACCCTAACCACTGAGATAAGGACACTGAGCCATGCCCAGCTATTTTATTTATTATTTTAGAGAGAGCATCTTGCTCTGTGATTCAGGCTGGAGTGCAGTGGCACTATAATAGCTTGCTGTAACCTTGAACTCCTGAGCTCAAGCAATGCTTCTCCATAAGCACCCTAGTAACTAGGACTACAGGTGTGGCCACCATTCCTGCTAATAAAAAAACTTTGTGTATGTGGAGATAGGGTCTTGCTATGTTGCCCAAGCTACTCTCAAACTCCTGGCCTCAAGTATTCCTCCCATCTTGTCCTACCAAAGCACTGAGATTGCAGGCGTGAGCCACCATGCCTCACCTGTGATGGTTAATTTTATGTATTAACTAAATGAGAGGGTACCCAAATATTTGGTTAAACATTTTTTTCTCAATGTGTCTGTAAGGGTGTTTCTGGGTGAGATTAACATTTGAATTGGTAGACTAAGTAAAGCAAAATCCCCTTAACCTTATCTAATTTGTTGAAGGCCTGAAGACAATAAAAGGCTGAGCAAGAAAGAATTCTTTCTCTCTGCCTACCGGCTTTGAACTGGGACATCCATCTTCTTCTCCCTTCACACTTGGACTTGAACTATACCATCAGCTCTTCTGGATCTCCAGCTTGTCAACTGCAGATCTTGTTCTCTATCTCCATAATCATGTGTGCCAATTCCTTATAATAAGCATATACATATATATTACATACATATATATATAGATAGATATAAAATATCCTATTGGTTCTGTTCTCTGGAGAATCCAGACAAACACATAGTGCACTTTGTTTTTTAAACATGTATTGTCTCCCTCTATGCAAAGGTACACTTTATGAGGGCTTTTTTTCTCAGCATAATGGCTGGCATATAGTAGGTATTTAATAAATATTGGTTGGATGACTGATGGCTCTTATTAATTGTACCTGTTTGACTCTCCCAAGAGTCTGTGAGTCACTCTACTACAGGAACTGGGATTCCTTGGCTTTGCATTCCTAGTGCCAGGCAAAGTGCCACCACCAAAGGTGGACATTGAAAAGTACTGAATGAAATGCCTTGATATGATCCATCCAGAAGAACATTTGAGTTTCCAGAACCAAATTAGGAGGACTGAGCCCTCCTCAATCCCTAATTCAGGCGATTCTGAAGCTTTCCCCCACCCTCCCTGAAGCCCCAGCCGTGGCTTGGTCCTTTGCCTGGTGTGTCTGGCCTCCTTCTCTTCCTGAGTCCTTTCTTCCTTCCCCCATCCACCTCCTCCTCTACCGCCTATCTACAGGCTATTATCTGGGGGTGGTAATTATTGTGAGTGAATTGGAAGTTATTTTACACAGGGCTATGTCACACACAGGTCAATTTGTATGCTTCCTGGGCACTTCTGACACTCCAGAAATGCCATAGCAACGGCCAGGCGCTACAGGGCTCACTCGCTGTTGACAGAAGATCAGATGGAGAGCAGTGAGCAGCAGGCACTGTGCTGCAGGGAAGCTGCTGCCTTCTCAGCTGCCACCTCTCTGAGCCTCAGTTTTCCCCATTGGTGACACAGGCCTCAGAACCTGCATGCTGGGTATAGTGGGGGCAGTACTGAGCTAATGGCTGGAACAATTTATAAGGTAAATTGAGGGCTAGCTAATATTAAAGGGACTGTTATTATCGCACTATTTTTTTTTTTTTGTGGTATTGTCCTCTTTCCCTCTTTCCTCACCTTGCCCCTGCGTCGCCAGAGCCTGCCAGATTCCCCCTGTAGGAGTGGGATTCCTGCTTGCCCTCCTTTATTCTGTGTAAAAATCACAACCCCCTAGGACACCTTTTAGGTGCAAGGCCCACAGAGATGCTGCAAGTTCATCTGTCTAGCTGAACCATTAATTAAATTATATTCATTCTCTTTCAGTCATTCAGATTGGCTGGGACAAGGCCAGCTGGAATTAGTGACAAATTTGAAGCAGAGAATATTGACAAATAAAGGCTGTTTGTTGCCTGCAATGACACACAATAAAGTCAAAGGTGGCTCCCTGGGTCAAGGAGAACTTTAGTTAGTGAATACGTTTTTGCTAATCATTTGGATAGACATAGACCTCAACTCCTTAAAATCACTTCTGTTCTCAGGGGTGGCACCTGTGGCTCAAAGGAGTAGGGTGCCGGCCCCATATGCCAGAGGTGGTGGATTCAAACCAAGACCCCGCCAAAAACAAACAAACAAAAAAATCACTTTTGTTCTCTTTAGGGAATTGAAAAACAACCCTTCCTGCTCCAGTCTCTTTCTCTCTATATCTGAGTTCCTAATCAGGTGAAGGCTTTAAAAACAAGAAGGAACCATTGAACTATTCATTCATTGCAAATATTTTTTCATGGTCTATGACGTGCCAGATGTATTGTGGGCATTTGAGATACTGACATGGGGCTGATATACCAGAGAAGGGACGACAACATGGAAGTAAACAGAGAAATGAAATACTTTTATTATTATTATTATTATTTTTTATTTTTTATTTTTTTTGAGACAGAGCCTCAAGCTGTCCCCCTGGGTAGAGTGCCGTGGCATTACAGCTCACAGCAACCTCCAACTCCTGGGCTCAAGCGAGTCTCCTGCCTCCGCCTCCCAAGTAGCTGGGACCACAGGCGCCTGCCACAACGCCGGGCTATTTTTTTTTGGTTGCAGCCATCATTGTTGTTTGGTGGGTCTGGGCTGGAGATTCGAACCCGCCACCTTAGGTGCACGTGGCTGGCGCCTTAGCCGGTTGAGCTATAGGCGCCGAGCCTTTATTATTATTTTTAATGATGTTTTGAGAGTTTATTTTGAAGGCCATTTTATTTATTTATTTATTTTTTGAGACAGAGCCTCAAGCTGTCCCCCTGGGTAGAGTGCTGTGGCATCACAGCTCACAGCAACCCCCAACTCCTGGGCTCAAGCGAGTCTCCTGCCTCTGCCTCCCAAGTTGCTGGGATCACAGGCGCTTGCCACTGCGCCTGGCTATTTTTTTTGGTTGCAGCCATCATTGTTGTTTGGCGGCCGGGCTGGATTTGAACCCGCCACCTTAGGTGTATGTGGCTGGCACCTTCACTTGAGCCACAGGTGCCGAGCCTGAAGGTCATTTTAAAAACAAATTTAAAGACAATATGAGAAAAAATTGCACAGAATACATTAATTAAGTAAGTATGATGATTAAATCAAGGGAAATGTGTTCTCTTCTGCAACTCCTGAAATAAGTTCTGTTGTACTAATGATTCTTATACTTCCAAAAAGGGGAAATAATCACGGCAATTAAAACTGCCTCTTAATCACGTAAATCTACAGTAGCAATCAAATTTTTCTGTTCTTTCCAATAAGTCAGTTTCGATCTTCAAACTGTGCCTTGTTTTTTAAAAGATAAGATGCTAGATGCAAGCACAGCAAGTCCCTGTAATAAGATAGGCACAACAGTCTGATCGAGGTAGGCACGAGTTGGCAAAGATTCTAGATCCACCTTCTGTTTTGATGACTTTTCTGCATTAATCTTCTCATTTTCTACTATCCTCTCGACGTTGTCTGTGAGACCGTACTCAGAGTAAGGATTTTCTGTAACATGCGTCCGTCCCTTCAGCATCTGCTCCGGCTCCAAGGCGGACCCTGCAATTCACACTCCCGGATACTAGTCTGCGCCCAAGCAGTTCGTTCTTAAGAGCTCTGCACCGCACCACCAACTCCTGGCCCCAACCGTTCTGGCCGTAAGTGACGGATGTCGTGCGACTGGCGCGCGTCGAAATGAGATACTTTTAAATCATGGTTAAGAGCTCTGAAGGATAGAAATAGGATTAGGGTGGCTGGGGTAGCTACTTTAGAGAAGATGGGTCAGAGAAGGTCTCAGAGGAGAGCTGAATGATAAGAGTCCAGCCATGCTAACATTTTAAGGGAAAGTGTTTCTGGCAGAGGGAACAGCAAAAGCAAAGACCTGGTGGTAGAAATGGGATTGAACTTTTCTTTTTTCCTTTTTCAGAAACACAGTCTCACTTTGTCACCCAGGCTGGAATACAGTGGCACAATCATAGCTCGCTGCAGCCTCCAACTCCTGGGCCCAAGCAATTCTCCTGCCTTAGTTGGAGACTAAGGGACTACAGGCATATGCCACCACACCTGGCCAATTTTTGAATTTTTTGTTGAGATGGGTTTTCACTATATTGCTCAAGCTGAGCTCCAACTCCTGGCCTACAGTGATCCTCCCACCTCTGCCTCCCAAAGAACCATTGTGCCTGGCCCAGTTTCGATCTTTTTCATTAATCCATACTCTAATAGGTATATGAAAAGATTTCATTAACATTACTCATTAGGGAAATGCAAACTAAAATTACTATGAGATACCACTATACATCTACCAATAGCTAAAATTAGGAAGACTGACAATACCAAGCACTGGTAACAATGTGGAGTAACTGGAACTCTCATAATTGCTAGTAGGTACATAAAATGATGCAGCCACTTTGGAAAACAATTTGATGGTTTCTATAACATTAAACATATATTTACCAAACATGGTAGGTAGAATGTTAATATGGCCCATGGCCTTTGTGCCCAGAAGCTACTCCTGTGGTTATGTTATGTTATATGGAAAAAGAGAGATTGTTTGAATGGTCCCAGTTTTAACATGGAAGAAACAGAGGGATCTGAAGTGTGAGAAAGACTCAATGTGCCATTTCCGGCTTGAAGATGAAGGGGCTGTATGAAAAAGAATTGAGGAGGCTCAGCGCCTGTGGCTCAAGCAGCTAAGGCTCCAGCCACATACACCTGAGCTGGCAGGTTCCAATCCAGCCCAGGCCTGCCAAACAACAAGGACAGCTGCAAGCAGAAAGTAGCCAGGGGTTGTGTCGGGCACCTGTAGTCCCAGCTACTTGGGAGGCAGAGGCAGAAGAATTGCTTGAGCCCAGGAGTTGGAGGTTGTTGTGAACTGTGATGTCAAGGCACTCTACCCAGGGTGACAGCTTGAGGCTCTGTCTCAACAAAAAAAAAGAAAAAGAAAAAGAAAAATAACTGGGGCAACCTTACAGAGCTCAGAGAGGCCCTTGGGGAAGAATCCACTTCTTTTTTTTTGTCCCCCTCCCCCAAGAATCCACTTCTGAATAAGATGTGGCCTGTTTTACATCTTGATTTCAACCGAGTGGGATCCTAAGTAGAGAACCTGGTGGATACCACCCAAACTTCTGACCTACAGAACTGTGAGATAATAAACTGGTGCTGTTTTAAGTCATTAAGTTTGTGATAATTTGTTATACAACAATAGAAAATTAATACATCATCTGAAACAGCAATACTACTCCTAGATATTTACCCAAAAGAAATGAAAATCTATATCCACATAATGACTTGTAGTACAGTATTAAGAGCAACTTTAATTTTATTTTTTTTTCCTGAGACAGAGTCTTACTTTGTCACCCTTGGTAGAGTACCTTGGTATCATAGCTCATAGCAACCTCAAACTCTTAGGCTCAAGAGACCCTCTTGCCTCAGCCTCCTGAGTAGCTAAGACTACAGGTGCCCACCACAACTCCTGGCTATTTTATATTATTTATTTATTTATTTGAGACAGGGTCTCACTTTGTCACGCTTGGTAGAGTACTGTGGCGTCACGGCTCACAGCAACCTCAAACTCTTGGGCTTAAGTGACTCTCTTGCCTCAGCCTCCCAAGAAGCTGGGACTACCAATGCCTGCCATAACATCCAGCTATTTTTAGAGATGGGTGGTCTCTCGCTCTTGCTCAGGCTTGTCTCAAACATGTGAGCTCAGTCAGTCCATCCATCTCAGCCTCCCAGAGTGCTGGGATTACAGCTGTGAGCCACCTCACCTGGCCAATTTTAATTTTTTTTACTTTTTTTTTATTAAATCATAGCTGTGTACATTAATGCAATCATGGGGTACAATGTGCTGCTTTTATATACAATTTGAAATGTTTTCATCAAACTTATTAATATAGCCTTCATGGCATTTTCTTAGTTATTGTGTTAAGACATTTATATTCTACACCTAGTAAATTTCACATGTACCCTTGCAAGATGCACC
>NW_003852701.1:205108-211867 GCF_000181295.1 Otolemur garnettii
TTAGAAATGACAAAAAGGGAATTTAGAATACAGATGATGAAAACAATGACGGAAATGATTGAAAGAATGAAGGAAACTGCTGATAAAGTGGAAAATAACCAAAAGGAAATCCAAAAACAGAATCAAATAACAGATGACGATATGAAGAATATAGAAAGGATACAGGGGAGCAGAAGGAACTGAAGCAGTCAATTAGAGAACTGAAAGATGCAATAAAAAGTATCAACAACAGATTAGACCATGCAAAAGAAATAATCTCAGAAGTAGAGGACAAAGCTCTTGAGATAACTCAGATAGTTAAAGAAGCAGAAAAAAAGAGACAGAAAGCAAAATGTTCACTGAAGGAATTATGGGACTTTATGAAGTGTTCAAACATACGAGTTATAGGTATCCCAGAAGGGGAAGAAGAATGCCCCAGAGGAATGGAAGCCATACTAGAGAATATTATAAATGAAAATTTCCCAAATATCACCAAAGATCCTGACACATTCCTCTCAGAGGGATATTGGACCCCAGGTCACCTCAACTCTAACAGAGCTTCTCCAAGACACATTGTGATGAACTTGTCCAAAGTCAAGACAAAAGAAAAGATTTTTCAAGCTGCCACCAGTAAGCACCAGTTGACCTATAGGGGCTGTTGTAACCCAGCCCTCTTTCCCCTGCCCACTCCTGTTCCCCAGCCTTCTCCTGTTTCCCCTCACCAACCCTCACCTGTTCTCCCCACCCCCACCCCCACCCTGCCCTCTCCAGCCCATTTCCCTCCTCCTCCCTTCTTCCCCAAGAGTCGACTCCAGGAACAAGGCAAGTCCCTCCTCCCCCCAGGGTGGCTGAGAACAGTGCTTCCCAGCCACATTCCCAGGCTCCCTCCTTCCTCCTAGGGTTACCAAGAACAAGCTTCAGGTACAACGAAGAAAAGTCCCAAGTTTCAAAAAACCCCCAAGTTCTCAGTAGATGAACAATGGTGGAAAACTCACCGAAACTTGATTAATTACTGTTGTATAACCATAACCATTGTGATATGAGATGTATCCATTGTTAACCAAAGCTGTATTAATTATTGTTCCATTGCTGTATCCATGACAACTTGAGTTGTAACCCTCCCTTAACCACCCACGTTTCGCTTCTGTAATATGTTTGTACAAGGCCTATAAAAGGCAACTCACCCTCCCACTTGGGCGGCTGACTGACTCTTGGAGCAGCAGCCCCTGCAGCAGGTAAAATAAATTACCAATTAATTAACCTAAGTGGGGGTTTGACTCTATCTTTTCAGGTCTAGGGGGCTATAACAGGGCAAATACATCAGGGTCACTGCAGACTTCTCAAATGAAACTTTTCAAGCAAGAAGAAAATGGTCATCTACCTTTAATCTACTTAAACAGAACAATTTCCAGCCCAGAACTCTATATTCTGCTAAGCTAAGCTTTAAAATTGACAGAGAAATCAAATCATTTACTGATATGAAAACACTGAGGAAATTTGCCACAACAAGACCAGCTCTACAGGAAATACTTCAAGCTGTTCTACACACTGACCATCAGGATGGATCAAAAGCAAAGTAAGAACTCAGAAATTAAAGGACAGAACCTAACTTTGACAATGATGCAAAAGATAAAACCAAGCAATGGACTCTCACAAAATAAGATGGCTAGAACACTACCATACTTATCAATTATTTCAATAAATGTTAATGGCTTGAATTCCCCACTGAAGAGGCATAGATTGGCTGACTGGATTAAAAAACACAAGCCATCCATTTGCTGACTACAGGAAACACACCTAGCTTCAAAAGATAAATTAAAACTCCAAGTTAAGGGTTGGAAGACAATTTTTCAGGCAAATGGAATTCAGAAGCAAAGAGGGGTTGCAATCTTATTTTCAGATACATGTGGATTTAAAGCAACTAGACTCAAAAAAGAAAAAAATGGTCACTTTATATTGGTCAAGGGGAAAATACAACAAGAAGACATTTCAATTCTAAATATTTATGCGCCCAATTTAAATGCTCCCCAATTCTTGAAACAGACATTACTTAGTCTGAGCAATATTATATCCTATAACACCATAATAACAGGGGACTTTAACACTCCTCTTACAGAGCTGGAAAGATCCTCTAAACAGAAATTAAACAAAGATATCAGGGACTTAAATGAGACCCTAGAACAACTGTGCTTGGTAGATGTATATAGAACACTCCATCCCAAAGATGAAGAATATACATTCTTCTCATTGCTCCATGGATCATTCTCCGAAATTGATCATATCCTAAGAAACAAAACAAAATTCAGTAGAATCAAAAGAATTGAAATTTTACCTTGTATCTTCTCAGACCACAAGGCACTAAAGGTGGAACTCTACTCCAACAAAAAAGTTCAACCCCACACAAAGGCATGAAAATTAAACAACCTTCTGTTGAATGACAGTTGGGTGCAGGGAAAAAAAAAAAAAAGAGGAAATCATTAACTTCCTTGAGCATAACAACAATGAAGACACAAGCTACCAAAACCTGTGGGATACTGCAAAAGCTGTTCTGAGAGGAAAATTTATTGCTTTAGATGCCTACATTCAAAAAACAGAAAGAGAGTGCATCAACAAACTCACAAGCCATCTTATGGAATTGGAAAAAGAAGAACAATCTAAGCCTAAACCCAGCAGAAGAAAAGAAATATCCAAAATTAAATCAGAGATCAATGAAGTTGAAAACAAAAGAATCATTCAGAAAATTAATGAAACAAGAAGTTGGTTTTTTAAGAAAATAAATAAAATACATACATTGGCCAGACTAACTAGAAATAGAAAAGTAAAATCTCTAGTAACCACAATCAGAAATGATAAAGGGGAAATAACAACTGATGCCACAGAGATACAAGAGGTCATCTCTGAATACTACCAGAAATTCTATGCCCAGAAATCTGAAAACGTAAAGGAAATGGATCAATACTTGGAATCACACCCTCTCCGTAGACTTAGCCAGGAAGAAATAGAGCTTCTGAACAGACCAATTTCAAGCACTGAGATCAAAGAACCAACAAAAAATCTTCCAACCAAAAAATGCCCTGGTCCAGATGTTTTCACATCAGAATTCCATCAAACCGTCAATGAAGAGCTTATTTCCGTATTGCAGAAGTTATTCCAAAAAATTGAGGAGGAAGGAATCTTCCCCAACACCTTCTATGAAGCAAACATCACCCTGATACCAAAACCAGGAAAAGACCCAACTGAAAAGGAGAATTTCAGACCAATTTTACTAATGAATATAGATGCAAAAATTCTCAATAAAATCTTAACTAATAGATTACAGCTTATCATCAAAAAAGTCATACATCAGGATCAAGTAGGTTTCATCCCAGGGATGCAAGTCCATAAATATTATCCACTGTATTAACAAAAGAAAAAACAAAGACCATATGATCCTCTCAATAGATGCAGACAAAGCATTTGATAAAATCCACCATCCTTTTCTAATTAGCACACTGAGGAGTATAGGCGTAGGTGGCACATTTCTTAAACTGATTGAAGCTACCTATGACAAACCCACAGCTAATATTTTATTGAATGGAGTAAAACTGAAAACTTTTCCTCTTAGAACTGGAACCAGACAAGGTTGTCATCTGTAACCATTACTATTCAACATAGTGCTGGAAGTTCTAGCCAATACAATTAGGCAAGACAAGAAAATAAAGGGCATCCAAATGGGAGCAGAAGAGGTTAAACTCTCCCTTTTTGCTGATGATATGATCTTATACCTGGAGAAGCTCAAAGACTCAACCACAAAACTCTTGGAAGTCATCAAAAAATACAGTAATGTCTCAGGATATAAAATCAATATCCATAAGTCAGTTGCCTTTGTATACGCCAATAACAGCCAAGATGAGAAGCTAATTAAGGACACAACTCCCTTCATCATAGCTTCAAAGAAAATGAAATACCTAGGAATATACCTAACAAAAGAGGTGAAGGACCTCTATAAAGAACATTATGAAACCCTAAGAAAGGAAACAGCAGAGAATATTAACAAATGGAAGAACATACCATGCTCACGGCTCAGAAGAATCAACATTGTTAAAATGTCTATATTTCCCAAAGCAATCTACCTATTCAACGCCATCTCTATTAAAATACCAACATCGTACTTTCAAGACTTGGAAAAAAAGATTCTGCATTTTGTATGGAACCACAAAAAAACCCGTATAGCTAAGGCATTTCGTAGTAAGAAAAATAAAGCTGGGGCCGTCACCATACCAGATTTTAGGCTGTACTAACAAAGCCATAGTGGTCAAGACAGCATGGTACTGGCACAAAAATAGAGACATAGACATTTGGAATCGAATAGAAAACCAGGAAATGAAACTAACATCTTAAAACCACCTAATCTTCGATAAACTGAACAAGAACATACACTGGGGGAAAGACTCCCTATTCAATAAATGGTGCTGGGAGAACCGGATATCCACACGTAAAAGACTGAAACTGGACCCACACCATTCTCCACTCACAAAATTGATTCAAGATGGATAAAGGACTTAAATTTAAGGCATGAAACAATGAAAATTCTCAAAGAAAGCATAGGAAAAACACCGGAAGACACTGGCCCAGGGAAAGACTTCATGAAGAAGACTGCTGTGGCAATTGCAGCAACAACAAAAATAAACAAATAGGACTTAATTAAACTGAAAAGCTTCTGTACAGTTAAGGAGACAACCACCAAAGCAAATAGACAACCTACACAATGGGAAAGGATATTTGCATATTTTGAATCAGACAAAAGCTTGATAACCAGGATCTATAGAAAACTCAAACTAATCCACATGAAAAAAGGCAATAATCCCATATATCAATGGGCAAAAGATATGAATAGAACCTTCTCTAAAGAAGATAGACGAATGGCTAACAAACATAAGAAAAAATGCTCATCATCCCTAATTATTAGAGAAATGAAAATCAAAACCACCCTGAGATACCATCTAACCCCAGTGAGAATGGCCCACATCACAAAATGTCAAAACTACAGATGCTGATGTTGATGTGGAGAAAGGGGAACACTTTTACACCTGGTGGGACTGCAAACTAATACAACCTTTTTTGGAAGGAAGTATGGAGTAACCTCAAAAAACTCAAGCTAGACCTCCCATTTGATCCTGCAATCCCATTCCTGGGCATCTACCCAGAAGGAAAAAATTCCTTTTATCATAAGGACACTTGCACTAGACTGTTTATTGCAGCTCAATTTACAATCACCAAAATGAGGAAACAGCCTAAATACCCACCAACCCAGGAATGGATTAACAAGCTGTGGTATATGTACACCATGGAAAACTATTCAGCCATTAAAAAAATGGAGACTTGGCTCGGCGCCTGTGGCTCAAGTGGCTAAGGCACCAGCCACATACACCTAAGGTGGCAGGTTCGTATCCAGCCCAGGCCCACCAAGCAACAATGACAGCTGCAACCAAAAAATAGCCAGGCGTTGTGGTGGGCACCTGGGGTCGCGGGAGGCTGAGGCAAGAGACTCGTTTGAGCCCAGGAGTTGGAGGTTGCTGTGAGCTGTGATGCCATGGCACTCTACCCAGGGTGATAGTTTGAGGCTCTGTCTCAAAAAAAAAAAAAAAAAGAAAGAAAAGAAAAGAAAAGAAATCCTAGGCCAGAGGCACAGTAACTTAAAGAGCAAGAGGGACTTACCTAACGAATGCAATCAGTGTAACTTGGTTTCTTGTACCCTCAATGAATCCCCAACAATAAAATTTAAAAAAAGAAGCTAAACACATGAGACTACATATTGTATAATTTAATTTATATAAAATTCTAGCAGATCAGTGTTTGCTAAGGGTCAGGGATGGGGACAGGGACAGCAAAAAAGCACAAGGGAATTTTCTGAGGTGATGGAAATGTTCCATATCATGACTTTGGTGGTGGTAGTGTTAACAAAAAATATATAGGCTTCGCACCCGTAGCTCAGTGAGTAGGGTGCTGGCCACATACACTGAAATTGGCAGGTTCAAGCCTGGCCTGGGCCTGCTAAAACAACAATAACAACTGCAACCAAAAAATAGCCAGATGTCATGGTGGGCACCTGTAGTCCCAGATACTCAGGAGGCTGAGACAAGAGAATCGCTTAAGCCCATGAATTTGAGGTTGCTGTGAGCTGTGACACCATGGCACTCTACCAAGAGCGACTAAATAAGACTCTGTCTCAAAAAAAAAAAAAAAACTATATATAATTTGTCAAGAGCGTCTGGCCAGGTGCTGGCTCACACCTGTAATCCTAGCACTCTAGGAGGTTGAGGCAGGTGGATTGCTTAAGCTCATGAGTTGAGACCAGCGTGAGCAAGAGTGAGACCTTGCCTCTACTAAAAATGGAATGCCCCACAGCCAGGCATTGTGGTGAGCTCTTGTAGTCCCAGCTACTCGGGAGGCTGAGGCAAGGGCATTACTCAAGCCCAAGAGTATGAGGTTGCTGTGAACTATTACATCATGACACTACCCAGGGCGACAGAGTGAAACTTTGTCTAAAGAAAAAAAAAAAAGACATTTAGGAGTCCATAATATTTCACTGAGAGTTCTTAGATTCTTGGTGATTTTTTCAGATCTAATACTTGGATAGATTGGATACATGGTGAGATACTTGCTGTTATGGACTTTGTGTTTGTGTCACCCTAAAATGCATATATTGAAACCCTAACCCATTTTGGCACCTGTGGCTCAAGTGGCTAAGGCACCAGCCACATACACTTAAGGTGGCAGGTTCGATTCCAGCCTGGGCCC
>NW_003852701.1:212705-221309 GCF_000181295.1 Otolemur garnettii
AACCCGCCACCTTAGGTGTATGTGGCTGGCGCCTTAGCCGCTTGAGCCACAGGCGCCGAGCCAATATTTATTTTTCAAACCACTCAGCACATAGTATTCTGTTATAGCAGCCAGAACCACCTAAGACACCTGCCTCTCCCTGCCTCTGAAACAACACCCTTATCTTCCACTTGAATGTCCTTGACTTGTCTCAGTCAAGACCTGCTCTCAGGGGAAATGCTAAATAAAAACTATGAGGTACCACTTCTTTTTTTTTTGAGACAGAGCCTCAAGCTATCCCCCTGGATAGAGTGCTGTAGCATCACAGCTGACAGCAACCTCCAACTCCTGGGCTCAAGTGAGTCTCTTGCCTTAGCCTCCCAAGTAGCTGGGACCACAGGTGCCCACCACAACACCCAGCTATTTTTTAGTTGCCCCCATCATTGTTGTTTGGCGGGCCCGGGCTGGATTAGAACCCACCACCTTAGGTGTATGTGGCTGGCACTTTAGCCACTTGAGCCACAGGCACCAAGCCGGTACCACTTCTTAATAGAGGAAAAGTGAAAGGTTGAGAAACACTGCTCATCAGCTTTTGTTAGTGTTTGTGGTTTAATGTGTGGCCCAAGACAACTCTTCTTCCAATGTGGTGCAGAGAAGCCAAAAGATTGGACACCCTTGCATGGGCACATGTACTCTTTTCTCTTGGAGTGGAATTACGGGGTTTATTTTTAATTTTATTTGAAACTGCCAGTTTCCAAAGTAGTTGCATCAATTTACACTCCCACCAGCAAAATGTGAGAGTTACCGCTGCTCCATAACCTTGCCAACACCTTGTATTTTTCTGTCTTTTTAATTATAGCCATTTTCATGGGTATGCAGTGATATCTCACCATATTTTTAAATCACATTTCCCTAATGACTAATTACATTGGTCGTCTTTTCATGTGCTTATCAACCATTCCTATATCCTCTCTCATGAGGTCTTTTGCCCACATTTTTGGGTTATGATTTTATTATTGATTTTCAGGGGAATCTTTATATATTCTGAATATTAGTCCTTTGTCAGATATATGTATTGCAAATATAATTGTTATTTGAAAGATCCCCAGTGAGTCTTACATGAATCCAGGCTTAAGAACTCCTAGTAAAATAAAGATCAGCCCCAGAGGCTCTCTATTTTCCCCAAATCTGTCCCCTAGAAACTATGCCTGAGGATTGGTTTTTCAATCCACGTGAACATCCATGGCTGCAGAGAATTTTAGGAGTGAGGGGTGCCTTGTTAGTCTAACTCCCGTGGATTTGCCTGGCTTCTTGGTCAGCTCCATTTATCTGAACTATTCTCTTACTCTCTGACTGTGAGATTCTAGGAAAGTCTTTTTCTCTCTCCACCATAAAATTTCCACTTGTAAAACTTGTTCTTATTGCCTGACCCATTCTTTTTTGGGGGAGGGGGTAAATTGTAATTTTTTAATTGGAAAATAAATATACAATTTGGAATGGATTTGAGGCAAATTGTGCCATGAGCAGAGTTTCTTTAAGTGGCTAAACAAAGTTTAAAAGCAAGTAACAATAAAAGAAAATGTTTCTGGTACAGGACCAGCAGTACAAAAAAAAAAAAAATTACGAGTACCTGAATAATACACCTGTTTTGAAATAGTGCAACTTTTAAGTACATATTGTTGACTGTCTGTTGTCCATGCAGAGTTACAACTCCACACTTCAACAACAACATGCTGACAGTTCCTAAAAAAACTACTTTAAGAAAAAGGCATAACCCAGATGTTCCCTCATTTGACCAACTCCATCTAAGTTTATATGTGCAGAAGGGCTTAGATATATCCAGAGTAAGCCACATGCAACATGTTACCTGATCAATTTTCATTCCTTTTCTTTTCTTTTCTTTTTTTTTGGAATCTGCCACCCCCAGTAATATGAGGCTGGTGCCCTACTCCTTGAGCACCACCCGATCAATTCTCTAAAATAAGGTTTCAGGACAATGACAGTAAGATAAGGAAAAGGGAAGAAAACATGGAGGAATGAAGTCCTAATTACTATACGTGCATATTTTTTGACATTAATGAGAAACCTTTTACAGATAAGTTACAAAGAAAAGGCAAATAAACAATTTTGTACAAGAAATTTAATACATTCTGGCTCGGCGCCTGTGGCTCAAGCAGCTAAGGCGCCAGCCACATACACCTAAGGTGGCGGGTTCAAATCCCCAGCCCGGGCCCGCCAAACAACAATGATGGCTGCAACCAAAAAATGGCCGGGCGTTGTGGCGGGCGCCTGTAGTCCCAGCTACTTGGGAGGCTGAGGCAGAAGAATTGCTTGAACACAGGAGTTGGAGGTTGCTGTGAGCTGTGATGCCATGGCACTCTACCCAGGGGGACAGCCTGAGGCTCTGTCTCAAAAAAAAAATTAACACATTCTGTACAATGTCTTCACTTTGCTGTCATCATTTGTACAAACTCTTCGTAGGTTACTTGACTATCACCATCGATATCGGCTTCTCTGATTGTTTCGTCAACTTCTTCATCTGTTAACTTCTCTCTGAGATTTGTCAGCACATGGCAAAGCTCTGCTGCTCTGATACAGCCATTGCCATCCTTATCAAACACATGGAATGCTTCCCTAATTTCTTCTTCATTGTCCGTGTCTTTCATTTTTCTTGCCATCATTGTCAGAAATTCAGGGAAGTCAATTGTGCCATTACCATCAGCATCTACTTCGTTAATCATGTCCTGTAACTCTGCTTCTGTGGGATTCTGTCCAAGAGACCTCATTACAGTTCTCAGTTGCTTTGTTGTTATAGTTCCATCACCATCCTTGTCAAATAGTGAAAAAGCATCTTTGAATTCTACAATCTGCTCTTCAGTCAGTTGGTCAGTCATGCTGCAAGCGCTACTGGTTTCCGAGACGCCATCACAGAACCACTCTCCTCACTTGCTCCACTCGGACTAATTCGCCTGACCCATTCTTAAAGATAGTGTGTATCAAAGGGACAAGGAGGACATGTTTTCTCCTGGATGGAGTAAGTTGTATTGTAGGCATAAAAGGAGTGTGACTTTCTGTTCTTTTTAAAAATGCGCTTCCAGTCAGTGACTTTTATAACAACAGTATTATTATTTTTAAGTGAGTGTGGCTTTCTGTATCCTCTCCTGGCTATTATCCTCAGGCTGCCTACCTGCTCACTGAAAGGGAGAATCATTTTCTAGCAGCTTTGGCAACTATTCACAAGGGAACTGGTCCTGGTCGCATTGAATCTTGCTGCATGACCTTGTGGAAGGCAATTAACTTCTCTGATATTGGTTCCTGCAACTAGTAAAAGAGAATATCTTTCTTGTTGTAGGGAAAGTGTCTGGCATAAAGTTGTTAGTTGTTCACAAAGCATTAGTTTCATGGAAAGGGGTTGTAAAAGTTGTGGTTCTGGGAGCAATGGAGTTGGGCTGTTAGAGGAGCTCTCTGTTCTGGGACTTGCCATGCCCTTAGAGTGCCCTGGTGTCACGTATCTGCCCCTTTCCTCCATACCCTCAGGCTCAGACTGGCCAAGGTCCCTCCTGCTGTGTTGTCTGCGCCCTGCCTTTCTTGGCTAATTTGAACAGAGCATTCCACGAGGGCCTCTAGGCTCTTTAAGCTCAAAGCAGATGGTTGAGAAGCCAGTTCTCTGGGACATACAGTTCCTGACTCAGATCTGGTCAGGAGGCCAAGGCCTTCAAAGGGCTGTAGAAAAACTTAACACTCATCCCCAATCCCCTTTGTTATCCCCAAGAGCTTGTAGTTTTGGGCAGCACCTGTGGCTCAAAGGAGTAGGGTACTGGTCCCATATGCTGGAGGTGGCAGGTTCAAATCTGGCCCCGGCCAAAAAAAACTGCAAAAAAAAAAATTCCTTAAAAAAAAAAAAGAGCTTGTAGTTTTTACTGTCTGTCTGTTTTAGTACAAAAGAGAAAGGAAAAGGACTACAAACATTAAGATTAGATGCTACTTGGACTCCCTTCTTAGGCTGGCACCAGGGAGAAGCCGCCTTGATTTTAGCTTTTGGGAGAGACACTCATGCTGTAGGGAGAGTTTCTCCACTGCTGCAGAGGATGAGGTAGCTAAGGAAGAGCTCGTGGGGAGCCCCCCAAAATGTCCTTGACCTAGGAAACATGTGGGTACAGGGCATCTGAAGAGCCCACCAAGACTAGGCACTGGCTAGAGCCCATCCATCTCACAACCAAGCACAGGTGGCTTTGTCTCAGCACAAGATTTAGAAAGGGAATGGAAAAGGGGTGTCCAGTTCCTGAGTGTAACTCAGATTCCTCTGTGCTACTTCCAGGTCTATCTTGAGGGCAGGTATAAAAGGGACACAGGGGCGATACTAGCAAGAGGAATGGCTGGTATGGGCATGCTTGGCCCTCCCCCCTTTCTTGATTCCTGGTTCTCATTATGGCTTTGGATGTATCAATCCCACCCAAGGCCTCATTCTATTTTTATTTTTTATTTTTTGAGACATAGTCTCATTGTCCCCGGTAGAGTGCCATGGTGTCATAACTCACAGCAACCACTAACTCTTGGGCTCAAGCTATTCTCTTGCCTCAGTCTCCCAAGTACCTGGGACTATAGGCACCCACCACAACGCCCAGCTATTTTTTAGAGACAGGGTCTTGCTCTAGCTCAGGCTGGTCTCAAACTTGTGAGCTCAGGCAATCTGCCCACCTCAGCCTCCCAAAGTGCTGGGATTACAGGTGTGAGCCACCGCACCTGGCCCCAAGGCCTCATTCTAGTTTTCTAACATGGTGCCCATTGCTCCCTTTTAGGATTAATAAATTGAGAAGTTATCCATTAGTTCAGCTATCCATATTTATTGATCAGCTGCTATGTGTAGGTACTGTTCTATGCTGTGTGAGGCTGTAACTGTGACAGAGACAGATATGTTCTTCACAGAGCTCACATGATCATGAGGGAGTCAGACAGGATCTCCATTCCATTATATAAACCTGATAATAAAAGCAGGATTTGCAATGACAACTGGTAGGAAGAATAGGGGAAGGTTCCTGGAGACCTGAGGACATCTTAGTGAGTAGGAAATAGTGAGGTGAAGAGGAAGGGAAGAGTCCAGGCAGAGGAAAAAGCATGTGAGAAGGTCTGGAGGCAAGATCTGAGCAGCCGGAAGTGGTCCAGTTTAAGAAGAGAGTATATATGTATGTGTACATGTATGTGTATGGTTGTGAGGAAGTGAGACATGCAATGGGAGAGGTAATGAGGTGCTTGATCAGGAAGGCCTTGTAAGCCATGGTGATGAGACAGGACTTGATCTTGAGGATAATAAAGAGATATTAAAGCTGGGGTGACACCTGTGGCTCAGTGAGTAGGGAGCCAGCCCCAATACTGAGGGTGGCGGGTTCGAACCCAGCCCCGGCCAAACTGCAACAAAAAAATTGCTAGGCATTGTGGCGGATGCCTATAGTCCCAGCTACTCAGGAGGCTGAGGCAAGAGAATTGCCTAAGCCCCAAGAGCTGGAGGTTGCTGTGAGCTGTGACACCACAGCACTCTACTGAAAGTGACAAAGTGAGACTCTGTCTCTCTCTCTCTCTAAAAAAAAAAGGAGATATTGAAGGGTTTAAACAGGGCCATGACATGATCAGTTTGGTGTTTTTGAAAGCTTATTCTGGTTTTGGGGTGCAGATCAGACAGTGGGGTCAGGCACAAATAGAATGAGGAAGACAAATCAGGAGGGTAGTGCAGTGGTCCAGAAGAGAGATAATGATGGCTTAGAACAGAATGGTGGCAGTAGAGATGGAGACAAGTGGTTAGATTTGGGACATATTTTAGAGGTAGAACCAGTAGGACTTACTGATGGATTGAATGTGTGGGGCAAATGAGAGGGAGGTCTTGGAGATTTCTTCCAGTTTTTGACTTGGACAACTGGGGGGTTGGTAGTACCATTTATGGCGATGGAAGATATTGAGGGACCAGGTCTAGGGGAGGGTAAGAGATGAATTCAGTGCCATGTTGAGTTTGAGCTTCCAGGATATGTCCTATAATTAGTTTGCCATCTAGGTCAACTCAGGAGAGAGGATGAGGCTAGAGACAGAATTGTGAGGTCTTCAGAGTGGGTGAGGTAGCACAAATGAAGTGGAGGATTCCATGTTTTATGCAGGGGCACTGCCCTGTCAAAGGGCTCTCTACCTTTTGGTGGTTGCTTCACCCCAAACCCTGGAAAGCAAGTTTAGAAGGTACTCATTAAAGTCTTTGCAACTTAGGGCAAAGACCCTACAGATAATCCTAAATCTTGGCTCCCTCTTTTCTCCTCAGTTCCTATCATTACTACAGCATTCTGTGGTAACTTGATAATTTCCAATACAAGTTTATCCAGCCCAGGGGCCAGGCCAACTGCCATTCTCAGGAAGTTCAGTTTCTGGCTCCCCCTGCTGGCAGAGCTGGAGATGATGGCTGACTAGTACACCCTCCATCCCACAGCTTTCCCCATCCCTCCTGCTTCCCCAGGGACAGAACCTTTTCACTTAAGAAAAGGAAACAAAAACCTCAATCCCAGTGCCCCCACCCCCAACCCACCTATTTTACAAGAACCCTGGCTAGAAATGGGGTGGGGGGAAGCTAATTAGGTATCTGGGAAGCACAAATTAAATTCTAGGTTACCAAATCACTTTTTTTTTTTTGAGATTGAGTCTTACTATGTCACCCTCGGTAGAGTGCTATGGCATCACAGCTCACAGCAACCTCAAACTCTTGGCTCAAGTGATTCTCTTGCCTCAGCCTCCCAAGTAGCTGGGACTACAGGTGCCTGCCACAACCCCTGGCTATTTTTTGGTTGTAGTTGTCATTGTTGTTTAGCAGGCCCAGGCTGGGCTTGAACCCATAGGCCTCAGTGTATGTGGCTTATGCCCTACTCACTGAGCTATGGGAGCTGAGCCTCACTTTTTTTTTTTTTCTGCCCCAAATCCACTTCATCTCCTTGCCCATGGAGACTTCCTTTTGCTATTTTTTTTTTTTTTGAGACAGTCTCAATATGTCGCCCTTGGTAGAGAGCTGTGGTATCACAGCTCACAGCAACCAAACTCTT
The DNA here is from genome assembly GCF_000181295.1 of Otolemur garnettii. NCBI lineage: Eukaryota > Metazoa > Chordata > Mammalia > Primates > Galagidae > Otolemur > Otolemur garnettii. Next base: position 219,752 of record NW_003852701.1, read on the forward strand.
GGGCTTAAGCAATTCTCTTGCCTCAGCCTCCCAAATAGCTGGGACTATAGGCGCCCACCACAATGCCTGGCTATTTTTTTGTTGCAGTTGTTTAGCTGGCCCAGGCCAGGTTCATACCCTCCACCCTTGATGTATGTGGCTGGTGCCATAACCACTGTGCTACGGAGACCAAGCCTCCTTTTGCTATTTTATCTCCAAAACACTCTTCCATCCTTAGTCCCCAACAGCAGCATTTTGCCACTACCCAAATGACCTCCCTCCTCATATGCAGGGAAGCCATGATCTGTGCTGGAAAGAGCACTGGGTTGGGAGTTAGGGAACCTATGTTTGACTCATTTCTGTCACTGATTCAGGGGTTGTGACCTTGGACCCATCACTTCCTTCTTTCCCAGTGGTAGTTTTCTCACCAGTAGTATTGGATGGGACTCCAAAAGAACTGTTCCAATTCTGCCATTCTAAGCTTTTTCTAACCACATTAGCCTTTTCAGTTCTGTATATACATGCAGGTCTCTCTTGCCTCAGGGCCTTTGGTCATGCTTTTCCCCTCTGCCTGAAATGTTCTTCCCTTCTCTAGTTTTAGTTTTCTCCTTACCCTTCAACTCTCAGCTTGAATGCTACTTCCTCAGAGAAAGCTTTCCTGGCCTTCCAGACTGGGTTGGGTACTTAATGGTATGCTCTCATGACTGCCTGTAGTTTTCCTTCTGAACCCTTATCACGTTTGTATTTTTCCACGAGTGTGTGATTATTGTTGCAAGTCCATCTCCTGCATCAAACTTTAAACTCCCTGATAACAAGGACTTGTCTGTTTTGCTCACCACTCTACTCCAGCACACAGATCCTTGCCTGCCCATCTTATAAAGGCTTGACACATATTTCTTAAATACGTGAATAAGTAAATGGATTCATGAATCCTTTTCTTTAACTATCAGCTGCTTTCTATATCTAACCAGCATCGTGTTTAAGAGCAAAAAGCTGAAAGTCAGACTGTACGGGTTTGGAATCTAGCTTTACGACTTACAAGCTGTGTAAACTTGTGTAAGTTAGCCAGTCTTTCTGTGCCTCAGTTTCCTCATCTGCAGAAGGAAGATAATAAAAGTATACATTACCTAACGAGGTTGTTGTGAGGACAAAGACCTAGTATTATGTAAAGTGTGTAGGCCTGGCATTTAAATGCTATGTAAATAATAGCTATTGTTATTATTCTGCCTTATCCATCTCTCCGTTTATGCATTCTGCACTCTCCCACGAAGTCTTATTATCTGATTTCCGGTCTATGAGTGTGGGTGACTCAGTGTAATTTGCAGATAAGGTTGAAGAGTTTTGTTTTCTTAGAATTTTATCATGGAAGTTTTCAATCATACACAGAAGCAAAGAGAAAAGGATAATGAACCTTTTTAACAATTTTTTTTTCGAGACAGGAGCCTCAAGCTGTCTCCCTGGGTAGAGTGCCGTGGCATCTCAGCTCACAGCATCCTCCAACTCCTGGGCTCAAGCGAGTCTTCTGCCTCTGCCTCCCAAGTAGCTGGGACCACAGGCGCCCGCCACAATGCCTGGCTAT
>NW_003852701.1:221329-229343 GCF_000181295.1 Otolemur garnettii
CCACCTTGGGCGTACATGGCTGGCGCCTTAGCCACTTGAGCCACAGGCGCCAAGCCAACCTTTTTAACAATTATCAACATTTTGTCAATCTGTGTTCTATCCATTCCCCTCCTTTTTCCCCCCATTGGAGTATTATAAGCTAAGTTCCAGATGTCATATCTTTTTGTCTGAAAATACTCCAATAGGTATCTAACAGATGAGGATTTAAAAACTCCCCACAATACCATTATCACATTTAAAAATTAACAATAATTAAGGAGAGCTTTTTTTAAAATTTGGCTTAAGAGTTTGAAATTTAACTTTTTTTATTGTTTTTAATTTTTTTTTCTTGAGACAGTCTCACTATGTCGCCCTTGGTTGAGTGCTGTGGCAACATAACTCACAGCAACCTACAACTCTTGGGCTTAAGCAATTCTCTTGCCTTAACCTCCCAAGTAGCTGGGACTACAGGTGCCTGCCACAATGCCTGGCTATTTTCTGTTGCAATTGTCATTGTTGTTTAGCTGGCCTGGGCTGGGTTAGACCCCACCAGCCTCAGTGTATGTGGGTAGCATTTCAACCACTGTGCAATGGGCGCTGAGCCTGAAACTTAACTCTTAAGCAAGTCTCTTGCCTCAGCCTCCCAAGCAGCTGGGACTTTACAGCTCACAGCAACCAAACTCTAACTCTTAAGCAAGTCTCTTGCCTCAGCCTCCCAAGCAGCTGGGACTATAGGCACCTGCCACAATACCTGGCTATTTTTTGCTTGTAGTTGTCATTGTTTGGCAGGCCTGGGCTGGATTTGAACCTGCCAGCTCTGGTGTATGAGGCTGGTGACTTAGCCGCTTGAGCTACAGGCACCACCCCTAAGGAAAGCTTTTTAAACCTCATTCTCTTGAAAGAAGCTGGGGGAATGAGATCCCTTGCTTTAGTGTAGATGTGCATATATATGTAAAGTGCTTTGATAGAGCATGTCACATGGTAAGTGGTGAAAGAGAGGCACTTCGACCGGCAGAGAATTCTTAGACCACCAAGGCTTATACGAAACGTCTTTATTGGTGGGGGGAGGGAGGCTGCAGAGCAGCACCAAGGAAAGAAAAGAGGAGAGAAAGATAAGGAGAGAATGGGGAAGAGAAGAGAGAGAGAAGAGAGCAGAGAAAGAAGGCAGGAGGCGAGAGAGAGAAATGTGTGTGGGGGGGACATGGTCTTATATAGGGGAGTTGTACAATGATGACGGGCTGGTGGGATAACCAATAAGGAGTTATTCCTCCAGCGGAAAGAGCCATTAGGGGCGGGCAGCAGGGAAATTGGAACAGGGTGATGAGGTAAGCAGGCCACTTCCTGTGCTAGGGGAGGAATTGTAAGTTTAAGGGTAGGAAGGGGCTTTTTTAGGGGGAAGGGACTTTCTGAGGCAATAATCTAACAAGTGGGATATAGTAACTATTATTTTGATTCTCATTCTCTCAATTTACCCACTCTAAAGCCCCCAGCCCTTCTTTTTTCCTGGCTGGGAGTGTGGGTGAGCATTTACAAAAGAGGATTAGGAGCCCAGGCTGGAGAGTTTCCTGGGTCACTGGAGCCCTGGGACAGGAGCTGGGACTCCAGAAGGCACCAAGAAGGGCTCAAAAATAGCAGAGACAGCAGGACCGAGGGTGAGGGGGGAGGCAGCCAGAGCTGTGGAATTTAAAGAATGGGGAGCCCGCCTGCAGTCCCAGCTACTCGGGATGCTGAGGCAAGCGAATAGCGTAAGCCCAAGAACTGGAGGTTGCTGTGAGCTGTGATGCCACAGCACTCTACCGAGGATGACAAAATGAGACACTGTCTCTAAAAAAAAAAAGAATGGTGAACCCTACAGTTATATGAAAATGGAGCTGAGAAAATGTAGTAGCCAACGAACAGGCAGGCAAGCTTGGGGTTGGTCCTTCCTTTCCAGTGATCAGGGCCTTTGGAAACCATTGCCAGCTTTAGCTTTTCTTCATTGTCCGCAGAGGGGCAGCTGCCTGCAACAGCAACCAGGGGCTTGTTTTGCTTTATCTTGAGTTCTCAGCAATTCCAAGGATATGAATGATGATGGTGGACCCTGAACCAAAGCACAACTAGAGATGGCTTTACCCAGGCTCAATATGCTCTTATTTCTCTTTTCCTTTCCATGGAATTCTCCCCTTTGTCATCCTACTCATCCTTTAGTTATCCAGGACACCTAGACACTTGACCCCATCCTGTTTTAGTCTGTTCATGCTGCTAGAACAGACTGGTAATTTATAGACAACAAAAGTTTATTTCTCACAGTTCTGGAGGTTGGGAAGTCCAAGATCAAAGTGCCAACAGGACTGGTGGCTGGTGGCTGTTCTCTGCTTCTAAGATGGCACCTTGTTGCTGCAACCTCTGGAGGGGAGGAATGCTATGTCCTCACATAACAGAACAGCAAAAATCTAAATTAACTAAATTAATTAGTTAATTAATTAACTCCTCCAGCACTGATCCATTCATGAGGGAAGAGCCCTTATGATTTAATCAACTCCCCAAAGGCCCCACCTCTTGATACCTCCGCAGTGGAGATTAAGTTTCAATATAGGAATTTAGGGGGACATTCAGACATTAGCATGCTCGAATCCAAACTTGTCTCCAGGAAAAGATGTGATTCAAACACTTAATAACCTGACCTACAACTACCTCAGCAACCTCATTTCCCACCACTCCCCTCTTCTTTCCAGCAATAGACAGTACATCACAGTGAAAAAGTACAGATTTGTGTACATACTGACCTAGTACTGAATTCTGGCCCTGCCATTTCCCAGTTTGGAAAACTCAGGATAAGTCACCTTTTCTTTCCTCCCCTCCCTCCCTTTAGACAAGGTCTCCCTGTCTCCCAGACTACACTGCATTGCCCAAGCAAGTCACATAAACTCAATCACATTTCCCTAAGCCCCAAGCTCTGCTTTTGAAAATATGACTGCATCTCTGAAGAAATGGTGACCTCAGCACTACTGATTTCTCAAATAAGAGCTTTTGCTTGGCTCTTGAAGACCTTTCTTTATGTGAGTCTAAGTCATAAGGACTACGCCTCCTACTGTTTGGATTTAAACTCTGCTCAATGCCAGGTACAGGCGAGCAGGGAAGGGAGAATATCTACTTGTGCCAAGGGCGGGGAATTACAGGCCGTGGAGGTCGTCTCCAGGGACCACGAGAATGACTGAGCTCATATCACCGAGATCTAATCAGTCAGACTGCACTCACCAGGATAGCACACGCACACACACGAGTCCGCCGCAGCAAAATTTGGATAGGATTGAAAATGTTACAGAAGATGGCAGCTAGCCTGGTCGCGAACGCCTCTTAACACTAGCTCACTTAAGCGCAAGCGCACACGTCTCGTGGGCGGTGCTCGGGCGGTGGCGCCCGAGATCAGGGCTGAGGATTGGCCGGCCGCCCGGCCTTCCGTTGGCCCTGCCCCTTCTATTGTGCACAGAGCATGCGCAAGGCGGGAGATCGCGAAATTCAAGCTTCAAGCTCCCTCTGCAAGCCGAGCGTCATGGAGGCCTCCCAGGGGTTTGCGGAAGCCAAGACCTTGAGCCCAGACCAGGCTGCTCAATACCAGCGGTATGTCTGGGACCCCAAGCGGATCTAGCTTGCTGACCCCAGCTTTGGGGTGGGGTGGCCCTTTACCCTCCCAGGGACCCAACCTGCTGACGCGGAGCGTTCTGAAACGCGCTCCCCCGCTTTCTTCAGAGTAGGACGGGGTATGGGGTGAATTGGTTGTGGATATTTGATCAGATTTCTGAAGCCCGGGGAGTCCCCAGTTCCTCCTTTGGGGGCACATAACCCTCCGGTTTGAGCGCCTTTAGAGCCAGAACTTAAGTCGATCAAGCCCTTGGCTATTTTTTTTTTTTTTTGAGACAAAGTCTCACTTTGTTGCCCTCAGAGTGCCGTGGCATCATAGCTCACAACAACCTCAAACTCTTGGGCTCAAGCGATTCTCCTGTCTCAGCCTCCCAAGTAGCTGGGAGTGACTACAGGTGCCCACCACAACGCCTGGCTAGTTTCAGAGATGGGGTCTCTCTTTGGCTCAGGCTGCTCTCGAACCCGTGAGCTCAGGCGATCCACCCGCCTCGGCCTCCCGAAGTACTGGGATTACAGGCATGAACCCCCGCGCCCAGCCTAAGCCCTTGGGTCTTGAACCTTTCTGGCCTACCAACCCCCTCAGGCCTGGGAGATAACAAAGATGAGTACAACACAGTCCTTGCCCCCAAATGGTTTATTATTTAGTAGTGGAAATGGACCCCTAAACCGATAATTACTCTGTTTGATGAGTGTTGTGAGAGGTATAAATGTGCAGGGCATAATGTTGACATAGAGGAGGGAATGGCGAACTACAAGTGTCGGTGAGCTAAGGGAAGCCCTCATAATAGGAGGAAACAGTTGAGCCATGTGTTGAAAAATGCCTAAGCATTTACCAGATGGCTAAGGGTTGGGGGGCGTGGTGATATTGGGATGAACATTAAAAGTTTTTTTAATTGTGATAAAGTACACATAACATAGAATTTACCATCTTAACTATGTTTTAAGTATACAGTTTGGTATCGTTAATTACCTTGGTCTTGTATTATCACCACTCATGTCTAGAACTCTTCATCTTGCAAAACTAAAACTATAGCTGTTAAATAACTCCCCATTTCCCCCTTCCTCCAACCCCTGGCTACTACCATTCTTCTGTCTGTATGAATTTTGATTGCTTTAGATACCTCATTATGGGTAGAATCATGTAGTATTTGTCTTTCTGTAACTGGTTTATTTCACTTAGCATATTGTCCTCAAGGTCCATGTTATATCATGTGACAGGACTTTTTTTTAAGGCTGAATAATATTCCATTGCATTTATCTACTGCATGTTGTTCATCCATTAATGAACATTTGGGTAACTTCCATCTCTTGGCTAGTGTAAATAATGCTGCTGTGAACATGGGCATGTAGGTATTTCTATGAGACGGTGCTTTCACTTTTGGGGCGGTGTATACCCAGAAGTGGAATTGCTAAATTATATGATAATTCTATTCTTTTTTTTTTTTTTTTTGAGACAGAGCCTCAAGCTCTCACCCTGGGTAGAGTGCCGTGGTGTCACAGCTCACAGCAACCTCAAACTCTTGGGCTGAAGCGATTCTCTTGCCTCAGCCTCCCAAGTAGCTGGGACTACAGGTGCCCAGCTATTTTTTGTTGCAGTTGCCATTGTTGTTTGGTAGGCCGGGTCTGGATTTGAACCCACCAGCTCTGGTATACATGGCTGGCTCCCTAGCCGCTTGAGCTACAGGTGCCAAGCTGGTAATTCTATTTGTTTTTTTCTTTTTGAGACAGAGCCTCAAGCTGTCCCCCTGGGTAGAGTGCTGTGGCATCACAGCTCACAGCAACTTCCAACTCCTGGGCTCACGCGAGTCTCCTGCCTCCGCCTTCCAAGTAGCTGGGACCACAGGCACCTGCCACAATGCCTGGCTATTTTTTTTTTTGGTTGCAGCCATCATTGTTGCTTGGCGGGCCCGGGCTGGATTTGAACTCATCACCTCAGGTTTATGTGACTGGCACCTTAGCCACTTGAGCCACCCGCGCCGAGCCTTGGTAATTCTATTTTTAATTTTTTTTTCTTTTGAGACAGAGCCTCAAGCTGTCGCCTGGGTAGAGTGCCATGGCATCACAGCCTAGCCACTTGAGCTATAGGCGCTGAGCCTTTAATTTTTTTTTTGAAACAGTCTTGCTCTTTGCCCCAGGAGCACTCTCACCCCAGTAGCATCATTGTAGCTCACTGTAACCTCAAACTTCTGGGCTCAAGTGATCCTCCTCAGTAGCTGTTACCACAGGTGAATGCTTCCTAGTTTCTCTGTTTTTTTGCAGAGACGGGGTTTGGCTTGTACTCAGGCTGATCTTGAACTCCTGAGCTCAAGGGATCCTCCAGCATCTGCTTCCCGGAGTGCTAGGATTACAGGTGTGAGCCACTGCATTCAGCCAGTTTTTAATTTTTTGGAGGAACTGCCATAGTGTCTTCCATAGTTGCCATACCATTTTTATATTCCCGCCAGCAGTGTACAAGGGTTTCCAGTTTTTTCATATCCTCCCCAGCATTTATTATCTATTCTTTCTATAGTTTTTTTTTTTTTTTTTTTTTGAGACAGAGTCATTTGTTGTCCTCGGTATAGTGCTGTGGCATCACAGCTTACAGCAACCTCAAACTCTTGGGCTCAAGTCATTCTCTTGTCTCAGCCTCCCAAGTAGTTGGGACTACAGGTGCCCACCACAACGTTGGGCTATTTTTAGAGATGGGGGGTGGGGGTGGGCTGGGGGGGGTCTTGCTCTTTCTTGCTCGGGCTGGTCTTGAATCTGTGAGCTCAGGCAATCCACCCACCTCGGCCTCCCAGAGTGTTAGGATTACAGGTGTGAGCCACTGCGCCTGGCCTATTATCTATTTCTTAGATAGTAGTTGTCCTAATGGTAAAGAAGTAGTATCTCATTGTAGTTTTGCCTTGCATTTCCCTAAGGATTGTGATGCTGAACATCTTTTCATGTGCCTGTTGATCATTTGTGTGTCTTTGGAGAAATGTAACTTCAAGTCCTTCACCCATTTTTTAGGTAGGTTGTTTGTTGTTGAGTTGTGGTAGTTCTTTATATATTCTAGATATTAACCCCTTATCAGATATATGATTTGCAGATATTTTCTCCAATACCTTTTTTTTCTTCCTTTTTTTTATTGTTGTGGATTCATTGAGGGTACACAACCAGGTTACATTGATTGCTTTTGTTAGATAAGGACCCTTTTATATTTGTTCCCACCCCCAAAAGGTGTACCACATCCCTGGACCCCCCCAACCCTCTCCCTCCTTCCCTTTCTCAGCTCTCTCTGTCCCTTACTCCCCCATGGTGTACTAGGACCTTAATTGTTCTTATATCAGAATTGAGTACATAGGATTCTTATTTCTCCATTCTTGTGATGCTTTACTAAGAATAATGTGTTCCACATCCATCCAGGTTAATACAAAGGATGTAAATTCTCCATTTTTTTCAGTGGCTAAATAGTATTCCATGGTGTACATATACTACCACTTGTTAATCCATTCCTGGGTTGGTGGGCATTTAGGCCATTTCCACATTTTGGCGATTGTAAATTGAGCTGTGATAAACAGTCTTGTGCAATTGTCCTTGTGGTAAAAAGATTTTTTTCTTCTGGGTAGATGCCCAGCAATAGGATTGCAGGATCAAATAGGAAGTCTAGCTTGAGTTCTTTGAGGGTTCTCCACACTGCCTTCCAAAAAGTTTGTATTAGTTTGCAGTCCCACACCAGCAGTGTCAAAGTGTTCCCTTCTCTCCACATCCACACCAGTATCTGCAGTTTTGAGACTTTGTGATAAGGGCCATTCTCACCCGGGTTAGATGATATCTCAGGGTGGTTTTGATTTGCATTTCTCTGGTAGTTAGGGACGATGAACATTTTTTCATTTTTGTTAGCCCTTCCTCTGTCTTCTTTAGGGAAGATTTTATTTATCTCTTGCACAGTGATCTAAGGGATTGTTGGCTTTTTTTATGTTTATTTATTTGAGTTCTCTGTAGATTCTAGTTACCAAGCTTTTGTCTGAGTCAAAATATGCAAAAATCCTTTCCCATTGTGTAGGTTGTCTGTTTCCTTTGGTTGTTGTCGCCTTAGGTGTACAGAAGCTTTTCAGTTTCATTAAGTCCCATTTGTTTATTTTTGTTGTTGCGATTGCTGTGGAAGTCTTCCTCATAAAGTCCTTCCCTAGGCCAGTAGCTTCCAGTGTTTTCCCCACACTTTCTTTGAGGATTTTAATTGTTTCATGCCTTAGATTTAGATCTTTTATCCATCTCAAATCAATTTTTGTGAGTGGAGAAAAGTGCAGGTCCAGTTTCAGTCTTTTAATGTGGATATCCAGTTCTCCCAGCATCATTTATTAAATTTCTCCAATTCCTTATGTTGTTTTTTCACTGTTGATTGTGTCCTTTGATGCACAGAAGTTTTTAATTTTTTTTTTTTTTTTTTTTT
>NW_003852701.1:229533-231615 GCF_000181295.1 Otolemur garnettii
TGGGGATTCGAACCCGCCACCTTAGGTATACGTGGCTGGCGCCTTAGCCGGTTGAGCTATAGGCGCCGAGCCAGAAGTTTTTAATTTTGATGTAATACAAAGAAATAAGATGGAGGCAGTGGAATAATTGTCTCCTTTTCAAAAAAAGAATGTTTTTAAGGTTATTATTATTTTTTTTGAGACAGTGTCTCTCTATGTTGCCCTTGGTAGAGTGCTTTAATGTCACAGCTCACAGCAACCTCAACCTCTTGGACTCAAGCAATTCTCTTGCCTCAGCCTCCTGAGTAGCTCGGACTACAGGCACCCATCACAACGCCCAACTGTTTTTGGTTGCAGTTATCATTGTTTAGCAGGCCCGGGCCCGGCTTGAACCGAGCAGTTTTGGTGTATGTGGTTGGCCCCCTACTCACTGAGCTATGGGCGCTGAGCCCAGGTTACTTTTATTTTATTTTACTGTTTTTTGAGACAGTCTCACTATGTCACCCTTGGTAGAGTGCTATGGTGTCACAGCTCACAGAATCCTAAAACTCTTGTGCTGAAGCAATTCTCTTGCCTCAGCCTCCTGAGTTGCTGGGACTACAGGCGCCCTCCACAACACCTGGCTATTTTTTGGTTGTAGTTGTCGTTTAGCAGGCCCAGGCCGGGCTCAAACCTGCCAGCCTCAGTGTAGGTGGCCAGTGCCCTACTCGATGAGCTATGGGTGCCAAGCCTGTTTTTAAGGTTATTAAAAGTAAAAAGGTCTCCTTACAGAGGAGTAAAAGCACGTCTTTGGACTAGTTACTTGACTTCCTTAAGGGAGACTTATGCAAAACAGGTGGCATGGTGTGGTAGAATACTGACTTTAGAGTTGGGTTATTTTGGGTTCAAATTATGGCACTGCAGCTTAGCTCAGTGACCTCAAGCAAGTCACTTGACTATTCTGAGCCTCAGTTTCTCATTTGGAAAATGGTAGTAATGAGGCTGAGGACCTTTAGTCTCTTCTCCCCCTTCTCTGAAGAAGCAAATAGATCTCTCTGCTTGCACTGATTCCCCAACACTGTGCCTCTCACTGACACCAGGGTCTCGGTCCCATGGGTTCTCTCTTGAACATTTACAGTAATCCCTGTCTCCGGTTCTGTGCAATAACCGCACTCTCGTCTCATAATCCCTATCTTTTCTTTCTCTCACAATTCCCGACCTCTCAAGTCTCATGGTCCTTCTAATATTTCTCCTAACCTTTTTCAATCCCCTCCCTGCCGTTCTACAAATCCTCTTATATCTTTTGCCTCACACAAAATATCCCCTTCTCTATTACTCATAATTCTGGGGTTTTATTGTTATTGTTGTTGAGACAGAGTCTCACTTTATTGCCTTTGGTAGAGTGCTGTGGCATCACAGCTCACAGCAACCTCCAACTCCTGGGCTTAGGCGATTCTCTTGCCTCAGCCTCCCAAGTAGCTGGGACTTCAGGCACCCACCACAATACCCAGCTATTTTTTTATTGCAGTTGTCATTGTTGTTTTAGCTAGCCCAGGCTGGGTTGAAACCCGCCAGCTTCAGTGTATGTGGCTGGTTCTGTAACCACTGTGCTGTGGGTGCAGAGCCCATAATTCTGCTTTTTGACACAATTCTAGTCTCTTATATAATTTCTCTTTTTCTCCCTCTCTCCCCTTTCTGTCTCTGTCCTCCCCTGTCTCTGTTTCTGTTGTATAATCAGTGAAAGAAAACTCTGAAACTTGCTGTCACAGACTCTCTGCACCCATTTTCTTTTTCACATATCTTTATCTTTTGTCACATCCAGAGACTCTGTGGCACACAGTATGTTAGTCATGTTCTGCCTTGGTGATGACTGCTCCCCAGCTCCTCTCTTAGCCATACTCTCACTATGTTCCCTGCTTGTGCTGTCTGTGTGCCCCATTTGCTCCTGCTCTCTGTTTCCCTCCCCTCTGGTGCCACTCTCTCTTCCCTTGGTAAACATTTTTGCTCTTACCTACCCACTCATTCTCACACTCCCTTTCTGGCACTCAGAATGTCTCTTTCAGTCTCTCTCCCATTGTCTCTCTCTGCTGTCCACCACCCCCTCTCTCTTTTTTTTTTTTTTGA
>NW_003852701.1:231981-237034 GCF_000181295.1 Otolemur garnettii
TTTTTTTTTTTTTTTTTTCCAGGCAGAGTCTCACCTTGTCATCCTTGGTAGACTGCCCTGGCATCATAGCTTACAACAACCTTAAACTCCTAGGCTTGAGCAATCTCTTGCCTCAGTCTCCCAAGTAGCTGGGACTATAGGCATGTACCATGATGCCTAGCTAGTTTTTCTATTTTTAGAGATGGGGGTCTCTTTCTTGCTCAGGCTGGTCTCGAACTCCAGAGGTCAAACAATGCACCAGCCTCTACCTCTCAGAGTGCTAGGATTACAGGTGTGAGCCACTGCGCCTGGCCCATCCTGTTTTCTCTTTCTGCTTCTATCATCCTCCCTACTCTGTGTCCCTCTGTCACCTCTTTCCCCTTTTTCTGTTTTCCACAATCTCTGTCTCCCATCTTCTTCTATCTCTGTCTCTCTATCACCCATTCTTTCTCTGTAGACCACACTTTCCCTGCCACCCATTCTCTCACTCTTTTGCTCACTCTCTTTTTCTCTTTGTCACTGTATCATGTTGGGTCAAATGAGGAGACAGAAACCACACAGTGTATTAAAATGGGAATTTTTTTTTTTTTAGAGACAGAGTCTTGCTTTGTTACCTTCAGTAGGGTGCCATGGCATCACAGCTTACAGCAACCTCCAGCTCTTGGGCTTAGGTGATTCTCTTGACTCAGCCTCCCGAGTAGCTGGGACTACAGGAGCCCACCACAACGCCTGGCTATTTTTTGGTTGTAGTTTCACCGGGGCTGGCGCCCTACTCACTGAGCCATAGGCACCACCTTAATGTGAGAATTTTAATATAAAGAATTATTAAACTGATGAAGGAGATAAGATAGGAGGAAACTCCTTGTGGTACCCTATGGCTAAGGGAGAGTACTCAAAGGACAAACCTGGAAGGAAACCTCTTCCCCAAGGCTGAGGTTCAGACCTTCTTGGAGAAGGTATATGTAGTTCAGCCCGCTGAATTTGCTGGTTTGCTCAGGCTAGAGCTGGTGGTGTGCAGTCCCAGGGCCAGCAGGCAGTGATCATCTGGGGTGCAGGCAGGGAGAGCAGACTGTCAGCAAGCAGTGGTATAGGCATGTGGAAGGGGTGGAGGCCTAGGGCACAGGTGAACTTCAGGGGCCCTGCAGAGGGAATTGGGGCTAGTGCAGGCAGGGGAGAGCGCTGCCTCCTGCAGTGTCCCTCCAGTGCCCTGTACCAAGAAAGTTTAACATTGTGCTCACCCTAAAGCATAAATGCTTAAAGGAATTCTGTCATGACAGAGCAGGTACTAAGGAGTGAATTTGGAACTGAGGGGCAGTAAATAATGGTTGGCAGAGTTACCATACTCTCTATATTGCTCAATTTCTGTCTCCCAATGTGTCTCCATCACCCACCTGCTTGTACTTACTGTTGTCCACTCTCTGTGCCACCCATCTTCTGTCTTCCTCTTCCTTGTGTTATCTGTTAGTCACTCTTTTTTTTTTTTTTTTTTGAGACAGGAGCCTCAAGCTGTCCCCCTGGGTAGAGTGCTGTGGCATCTCAGCTCACTGCAACCTCCAACTCCTGGGCTCAAGCGAGTCTCCTGCCTCAGCCTCCCAAGTAGCTGGGACCACAGGCGCCTGCCACAATGCCCGGCTATTTTTTTTTTTTTTTTTTGGTTTTTGTTATCATTGTTGTTTGGCGGGCCTGGGCTGGATTTGAACCCGCCACCTTGGGTGTACGTGGCTGGCGCCTTAGTCACTTGAGCCACAGGTGCCGAGCTGGTGTTAGTCACTCTTATGTCTTCTTTTTTTTTCCCCTTGAGACAGAGTTTAACTATGTTGCCCTCGGTAGAGTGCTATGGCATCACAGCTCACAGCAACATCAAACTCGTGGGCTTAAGCAGTTCTCTTGCTTCAGCCTCCCAAGTAGCTGGGACTATAGGTGCCCAGCTATTTTTTGTTGTTGTTGTTGAAGTTGTCGTTGTTTAGCTGGCCCAGGCTGGGTTCGAACCTACCAGCTCTGGTGTATGTGGCTGGTGCCCTAGCTACTGAGCTACAGGCACTGAGCCTGTAAGAGTTCTTTATATATGTTTTTAGGCTATTCACTTAGGTTATTCAAATTTTTTGCCATTATATTTTTGTTTTAATAAATAGCCTTTGTGTAAATTTTTGTGCATATTTTAATTGAGTGTACTCTTTGGATGTGGGATTGCTGGGTCTTAGGGAATGTGCATTTAAAAGTCTCATTCAAGGCTAGGCATGGTGGCTCATGCCTGTAATCCTATCACTCTGGGAGGCCAAGAGGATTGCCTGAGCTTAGGAGTTTGAGACCAGCCTGAGCAAGAGTGAGACCCCATCTCTACTAAAAATAGAAAAATTAGCTGAGCATCATGGCAGGCCCTTGTAGCCCCAGCTACTCAGGAGGCTGAGGCAAGAGGGTCTCTTGAACCCAAGAGTTTGAGGTTGACACCATGGCACTCTACCAGGGGCAAGAAAGTAAGACTCTGTCTCAAAAACAAACAAAAAAACACATCAATATAGTCTCATTAAACTTCTTGTTAATTTCAGTATTCACGCAGAGTATCTTGCCAATACCCTGGCTTCTCAGTTCCTTGTTTACTCTAGTTATCTTGTCCTTTCCCTTACCTCTATTCACCATCATGGTTGTATAGTATACCTTGTCGTTACCAAGTACTACAACCTCTCCCCTCCTATATTGGCCACCTTGCAGAGACAGGTATGTCCCCGCCTGAAATTTGGTTGTGATGTCAAGACTGCTGATACACCCCCTACCAAGAGGGTATGAAAATGTTTAGTAGATATATAAGGCTTTCTGGGGAAAGCAGGGCAGGTTTCTGGACCTGGTCTGAAAATGGCTTGAGAGAGCAGAGAAAGGACATAGGCTTGGTGTTTTTATGGTATGGCCAGGGTGAGGGTTCTTGTGTGGGGGCTGAAACTTGCATGGTCTAAGCTTCCCTTTGGTGCCAAAGGAGGAAGGAGCTGGGATTTTTTTCTTAGCTTGCCCAGATGTGGGACAGGAGAGAAAGACAGAGATGTGGAACTTAAAAGCTGTCAGCAGTGAAATATTAATAATGGAATCAGACTTTTTTTGTTGTTGTTTGTTTTGAGTCAGAGTCTCAAGCTCTCACACTGAGTAGAGGTCTGTGGTGTCATAGCTCACAGCAACCTCCAAGTCTTTGGCTCAAGTGAACCTCTTGCCTCAGTTTTTCTATATTTTAGTAGAGACAGGGTCTTGCTTTTTGCTTAGGCCCATTTAGAACTCGAGAGCTCAAGCAATCCACCCACCTTGGCCTCCCAGAGTGCTAGGATTACAGGTGTGAGCCACCTCACCCAGCCAGAATCAGACTTGATTATCTGTTACCTCTATTTCAAGTATTCTATTCTCCAACCTCTACTTTATTTTCTCTAGTACATTAATACCAATAGCCCTTTGATATCACTGGAACTTATAATCCTTTGATTCTGTCTTTTCACTGTTGCTCATCTCTCTCAGGTCCTTCCTTCCCTCCTTACATAGTTTAAAGTTCAGAGTCAGTAATTATGGAGACTTCCTTGCATACAACTTGTTTCTCTCTCTCACAGTTAATTTTTTATATCTATTTATTTATTTCTGAGACAGAGTCTCCCTTTGTCACCCTTGGTAGAGTGCTGTAGCGTCACAGTTCATAGCAACCTCCAACTCTTGGGCTTAAGCAATTCTCTTGCCTCAGTCCCCCGAGTAGCTGGGACTACAAGCGCCTGCCACAACGCCTGGCTATTTTTTGTTTTCAGCAGGCCAGGGCTGGGTTTGAACCCACCATCCGTGGTGCATGTGACTGGCACTATGGGCGCTGCCCTCTCTCACACTTGATTATACTGGCTAGGCCAAGACCACAGCCTTCGTGTGGTAGGCAGAATAATGCTCCTCTCTCCTGGGATGTCTACAAATTCATTCCTGAAACCTGTGAACATGTTACCTGGCAAAAAGGAATTAATGTGGATGATGGAATTATTATTATAAGGTCACTAATCAACTGACTCTAAAATAAGGAAGTTACCTTGGACTATCTGAGTGGGCCCAATGTAATCATAGGTGTCCTTAGAAGTGGAAGAGGGATGCAGAAGAGGAGGTCAGAGTGATGGTGTATGAGAAGGACTCAACTCAGCCTTCCTAGCTGGCTTGGAAGATGGAGGACGGGGCCCTGAGCCAAGAAATGTGTGTGTCTTCTGGAAGCTGGAAAAAGGCAAAAACCAGAGTTTCTCCTAGAATGGAATGCAGCCCTGCTGACATGTTAATTTTAGCCCGGTGATACCTGATATAGACTTCTAATCTATTTAACTTGCAAGATAAAAGATAATGCATTCATGTTGTTCTAAGCCATTACATTTGTGCTAATTTTTTTTTTTTTGAGACAGAGTCTCACTATGTTGCCCTCCGTAGAGTGCTGTGGCCTCACAGCTCACAGCAACCTCAAACTCTTGGGCTTAAGCGATTCTCTTGCCTCAGCCTCCCAAGTAGCTGGGACTATAGGTGCCCGCCACAATGCCTGGCTTTGTTGTTGTTGTTGTTGTTGTTGTTGTTGTTGCAGTTGTCGTTGTTTGGCAGGCCCTGACTGGATTCGAATCCACCATCCCTGGTGTATGTGGCAGGTGCCCTAGCCACCTGCAGAGCCATTTCTGATAATTTGCAGCAGGAACAATGGGAAACTAATATACTTTGCTAAATCCAACTTTGGCCTACTGAGATGAATGTGGCTGAACAAACAATCATGCTGAATGGTCTCAATTGAAATAGATAATTATAAACATCAAGCAGGACCCTAAAGCTACTTGGAAGTCATTATTACAGTCTCTCACGTATACTACTTGGCAGTCATTATTACAGTCTCTCAAGTATTCACACATCCATTCTACTAGATGCCTATTTCATCCTTCTTAGTTTTCAGACCTCCCTCGTCTCTCTGAGCCTGTGACCTTGCTTCTAATTTCAGTGGATTAATAGAAGCAATCAGAAAAGAACTTCCACAAGTTTCTTCTCCCATATCAAACTACTTTTTAGCATTATTCCCACTAAGTTCTTTGTCTTCTGTCCTGTT
>NW_003852701.1:237201-239466 GCF_000181295.1 Otolemur garnettii
CAACGCCCGGCTATTTTTTGGTTGCAGCCGTCATTGTTGTTTGGCAGGTCCGGGCTGGATTCAAACCCACCACCTTAAGTGTATGTGGCTGGCGCCTTAGCCACTTGAGCCACAGGCGCTGAGCCTGTCCTGTTATTCTTAACCCCTCTATTTATGCAAAAGATTTCATCCCTTGTTACTCACTGGTATAAGGACTTCAATCTACTAGTTCATTGCCAAAATGCTCTCTCTTAACTCTACTTTCCACTCTAGTTGCTGCTCCATTTAGAGCAAAATTCTACGTGTAACTATCATTGCTTACACTTCTCATTTTTAATTTCTTTCCTCCCAGCTTCTCTTGAACGCACTCCAATCAGGTTTTTACAACCCTGTCACTCTACCCAGACAGCTTTTGTCAAGGTCACCAAAGACTTTCATATAACTAAATGCAGTGGTCAATTCTCAATCCTTATCTTCCTTAACCAATGTTATTTGTGAAAGCTGATCACTAATTCATGAAACTCATGATTCATTTGTCTTCTAGGACCCCTCACTTTTCTGAATTTCTTCCCAACTCACTGGCTGCTGCTTCTCAGATTCTGCTGATATTCCTATCCTACCTTCTAAGATACTTTAAATAAAATAAATCCCGGGCAGCACCTGTGGCTTAGTAAGTAGGGCGCTGTCCCCATATACCGAGGGTGGTGGATTCCAGCCTAGCCCTGGCCAAACTGCAACAAAAAATAGCCGGGCATTGTGGTGGACGCCTATAGTCCCAGCTACTTGGGAGGCTGAGGCAAGAGAATCACCTAAGCCCAAGAGCTGGAGGTTGCTTTGAGCTGTGATGCCACAGCGCTCTACCGAGGGTGACAAAATTAGACTCTGTCTCTAAAATAAATAAATAAATAAATCCTCATACTTCCTGGCATTTTCTCCCTTAAATACTTCAGTATATATCTTAAAAAGAACGTATTCATATAAAACCACCGTACCATATCACACCTAACAAAATAAATACTTCATTGATGTCATCTAATACTCAGTCCATTTTCAAATTTTTCAAGTGGTCTTTTTGTAATCTTTTTTGAAATTGGGATACAAAGAACGTCCACAGCTGCATTTGATTGTTACATTTCTTGAGCTTCTTTACTCTAGAACGGTTCTTCCTCCACTACTTTTATTTTTATGCCAGTAATTTGGATTAGCTTGATGGCTTTCTTATAGTATCATTAGCTTATTCTCTTGTCTCCTGTAATTTAAACTAAAGGCTTGACAAGATTACCGGTCACTGTTTTTAGTATTTATACTTCACAGGTGCCCGCCACAATGCCTGGTCATTTTTTGGCTGTAGCTGTCCTTGTTTGGCGGGCCTAGGCTGGATTCAAACCCGCCAGCTCTGGTGTATGTAGCTGGCGCCCTAGCCACTTGAGCTACAGGTGCCAAGCCACACAGTGATGATTTTCTTTTATTTCTTTTTTTTTTTTTAATTGAATGGTAACTATGTACATTACAAAGTGATGATTTTCTAATTTCATTATTCCTTCTATATTCATTAGCTGTGATTCTTCTTCTTTTATTTTTTTTTTTGAGACAGAGTCTCACTTTCTTAGCCTTGGTAGAGTGCTATGGCATCATAGCTCGCAGCAACCTCAAACTCTTGGTCTTAAGCGATTCTCTTGCCTCAGCCTCCCTAGTAGCTGGGACTACAGGCGCCTCCCACAACACCCAGCTATTTTTAGAGATGAGGTCTCCTCTGACTCAGGCCGAGGTCTTGAACTCATGAGCTCAGTTGATCTATCCACCTCGGTGTCCCAGGGTGCTAGGTTATAAGCGTGATCCACTGAGCCCAGCCTGCTATAATTCTTCTGTTTATAATCTTAGTGTTAGAATGTCTTTTTTTTTTTTTAACATGTTCCTTCCTTTGGTAATCTCATCCATATTCTTGGCCTTAAATTCCATCTCTATGCTGAAAACTGTGACTTTATTTTGGAATAATTTTTTTTTTAAATTTTGGCTGAGGCCGGAAAATCAGTAAAGGCCAAAAGTTTGTGACAACACAGTGAGACCCTATCTCTACAAAAAATAAAAATAGATTACCTGGGTGTGGTAGTGCCTATTGTATGTAATCCCAGCTATTCAGGAGGATCGCTTGAGCTCAGGAGTTGGGGGTTATAATGATCATGCCACTGCACTTCAGCAGGGATGACAGGAGAAAAGACCGTCTCTAAAAACTAAAAATGAAATATATGATACAGTATTATTATTATTATTATTTTTTTTTTTTTT
>NW_003852701.1:240650-242343 GCF_000181295.1 Otolemur garnettii
AACCTCAAACTCCTGAGCTTAAGCAATTCTCTTGCCTCAGCCTCCCGAGTAGCTGGGACTACAGGCGCCTGCCACAACACTCGGCTATGTTTTTTGTTGTTGTTGTCATTGTTGCTTAGCAGGCCCCGGCCAGGTTTGGACCCACCAGCCCTGGTGCATGTGGCTGGTGCCCTAACCCCTGAACTACGGGTTCCGAGCCAGTTCAACTTTTAGATTCCACATAAAAATGAGATTGTGGATTATTTGTCTCCCTGTGCCTGGCTGGCTCATTTTACTTAGGAAAATGTCTTGTAGGTTCATCCATGTTGTCGAAAATGACAGAATCTCCTGCTTTTTAAAGGCCGAATAGTAGGCCATTGTGTATACTTATGTATATCCTACATTTTAAAAGTCTGTTCATCTGCTGATGGGTAATTCAGTTGTTTCCATATCTTGGTTATTGTGAATAATGCTGCAATAAACATGGGAGTGTGGATAACTCTTCAATATAATGTTTTATTTCTTTTGGAAATATACCCAGAGGTGAGATTGCTGGATCATATGGTGATTTTACTTTTAGGAAAAAAGGAACCATACAGAACCATATAGGTTTTTGATGACCTCTATATCAGATGACCTCAACCTTCCTAATGCCACAAACCTTTAATATCATCCAAAGGGGTCGCGACCCACAGGTTGAGAACCACTGCTCTATATGGTTTTCCAAAGTGCCCGTACTAATTTATAATACCACCAACCTTATATAAGGGTTCCCTTTTCTTCAGATCCTTGCCAACACTTGATATCTTTCATCTTTTATAATAGCCAATCTAACAGGTAAGAAGTAATATCACATTGTAGTTTTGATTTTCATTTCTCTGATAATTATCACTTTTTTTTTTTTTTGAGACTAGAGTCTCATTTTGTCACCCTCGGTAGAGTACTGTGGCATCATAGCTCACAGCAACCTCAAACTCTTGGGCTCAAGTGATTGTTTTGCCTCAGCGTCTCAAGTAGTTGAGACTACAGGCTCCTGTCACAATGCCTGGCTATTTTTTTTTTCAAAGGAAAAAGATTTAATATGAAACTTCAAGATTCACATCATGATAAACAGTAACATTTATGAAATATCGTTTTGATGAGCTCTGCTTTTCCATCTTTTCTATTTTGACTCATCCCATGTTCTCCTATGGCTATCCCCTGCCTTGACAAGTTCCATTGACAGATTCCCATCTTCCAGGTGGTATAGCAAACTAGGAATACAAGGTAATTTACTTAACCTGACCAAGGGTGTCCATAAAAAAACCCATAGCTAACATCATCAAATAACCACGCAGATGGCTTGTTGCCTGTAGCACAGTGGTTATGGCACCCGCCACATGCACCGAGATTGGCGGGGTGGGGGTGGTGACCCTGGCCCAGGCCAGCTAACAACGACAATTGCAACGAAAAATAGCCAGGTGTGGCAGGCACCTGTAGTCCCAGCTACTTGGGAGGCTGAGGCCAGAGAATCGCTTAAGCCCAAGAGTTGGCCACAGGCACTGAGCCAGAAAAACTAATTTTTAAATAATCAGTAATGCTTACTATTTGACTAAAATGTGAGCCATGTTGTCCTCTGACTTCTCTCAGAAATTGTGCTATTATTGGCTTGGTGTCTGTGGCTCAAGTGGCTAAGATGCCAGCCACATACACCTAAGGTGGCAGGTTCAAATCC
>NW_003852701.1:242709-243718 GCF_000181295.1 Otolemur garnettii
CTGGGCTCAAGCGAGTCTCCTGCCTCAGCCTCCCAAGTAGCTGGGACTACAGGCGCCCGCCACAACGCCTGGCCATTTTTTGATTGCAGCCATCATTGTTGTTTTGGCGGGCCCGGGCTGGGGATTCGAACCCGCCACCTTAGGTTTATGTGGCTGGCGCCTTAGCCGCCTGAGCCACAGGCGCCAAGCCTTTGATTTTGATTTTGATTAAGAATCAGAAGATATCGGTCAGGTCTAGTGTAGCCACATGCACCTTTGACAAATGGACTGGACATAGAGATATGTCAGTGTAGGGGAAACTTACCCTTTCCCCAAAAAAAGTTTGCTGAAAGATCAACTCACAAATACCCTGCTCATAGGGAGAATCAAAAGAGTGATTATCCAATTACCTAATACAATTCAGATATTTTTATACATGCCTTTTAGGAGGGAGGTGGAAAATGAGGAATACAGGTGCAACAAGTGATTGCTAGGGAAGATGATTACATGGATGGGGGGGACAGATGGACATGTAAATTAACCTGAGAGGCAGGTATTGTATTTAAAATGATTGGGTCAGGTCTGCTAGCATTCTGGGGGAGGAAAATAAGTCATTTGCCTCCTTTGATCTTTTGATCATTTCAGGTCTGTTTCTGTAAGTATTGTGTTTTGCCGAAAATAAGACACCATCTTATATTTATTTTTTCTCAAGAAGACACACTAGGGCTTATTTTCAGGGGATGTCTTATTTTTTATTAGGCATAATACAACAATCTATATTTATTCAAATACAGTTAAGTCATCTTCTTCTGGGACCTGACAGGAGAGCCGACCTTGTTGGTGGGGCTGGCGCTAGTGACGCGTGAACTCCTTTCCCTTAGCCGTTTGCCTGTGTGCAATAGGATGCCTACGACCATGGTTACTACATGCCCACCTGCGCAAGTGCGAACGGCTCAGAGAAAGGAGCTGTGGCAGATAAAAGATATTCCAGTCTTCCTTACTGCTCCGTGCCAAAATGCATGGCATGGCT
>NW_003852701.1:243738-251987 GCF_000181295.1 Otolemur garnettii
GCAGAGCCATGCCGATCACTAGATTTTATTATCGGCGTAGGGCTTATATTTAACAAATGTATAGAAATCCTGCTAGGGCTTATTTTTTGGGCAGGTCTTATTTTCGGGGAAATACGGTAGATAGAGGGAAAGCTCTTTCCAGTGATTCCAGATTTCAAATGGCCTTTCATTCAAAGTATTCTTTATACCCCGTAGTCATATATTGGGGTAAAATTTCCTTAGCTCCTCCATGAGGAAGCTGATAGTCTGGGAGCTAGATCAGGATAGGGAAACTGAGTCCTTTTTTTTTGAGAGAGAGTCGCACTGTCTCCCTGGGTAGAGTGCCATGGCATCACAGCTTACAGCAACCTTGAACTCTTGGGCTTAAGCTATTCTCTTACTTCAGCCTCCCAAGTAGCTGGAACTATAGGTGCCCACCACAACACCCAGCTATTTTTTGGTTATAGTTGTCATTGTTGTTTGGCAGGCCTAGGCTGGGTTCAAACCCGGTGTGTGTGGCTGGCGCCCTAGCCTCTGAGCTACAGTTGCAGAGCCTAGAAACTGAGTTCTTGTGAGAAGCACAGCAATAGCTCTAACTCACATGCATTGGGATTAGCAGGACCAGACCCCTCTGCCCCTATAGAGACCCAGTGCCTGGTGGCCAGGTTAGAAAACAAACAGTAAATTCTAGTAGCTTTGCATGTGAAGTAAATAAAGTTTTATTAGGTCAGGGTCTTTGTAGTTCGCTATCCCTTCACACACTAGAAGAACATTTTAGGGAATGTTCCAAAGGGCCCAACAGATTAAGGAAAACCAAATGTCTCCTGTAGTTTGAGCTTATGTCCCCTTTTTAGGTGCTGATTTGCAAACATTGCATGTTTAGCTGAGTTTAGCTCTTTGAGGCATAGGTATAGTATGGCTTATTGGTTTCTCCAGGGAGAAAATCTTTTTTCTATGTAAGCTTCGTGGTCACGGTGGGGAAAGGAAATATTTCTTGAGGTATCAGCTAGCTCCAAAGGGTCTTAGATGGGTTGGGATTATGATTGAGGAAGATGTTTATGTCTGGTGAAACAGAAAGTGCTTTTGAGTAGAGATGATTTTAAATGGCCACTTGGACTAGGCTGCTTAAGGCAAAGTCCTTTAGGTGGGGTTAGGATCCAGTGAGTTAGCAAGTGGGCAGTTCTGCCAATGAAAGGGTAACTTTGTGGGTGACAGGACTTGTAGCCTGAGTTTAATGGTTGTGTCCTCTTTCTGTAGGAGTTGTTTGTCTTGAACTCTTGGCCTTAAGTGGTCCTCCTGCCTTGGTCTTCCAAAATGCTAGGATTATAGGTATGAGCCACTCCACCCAGCCAGGAGTTGTTTGTATATATATATATTTTTTTGAGACAGAGTTTCAAACTGTCACCCTATGTAGAGTGCTGTGCTCACAGCAACCTCAAACTCATGGACTTAAGTGATTCTCTTGCCTCAGCCTCCCAAGTAGCTGGGACTACAGGCACCCACCACAACGCCAGGCTATTTTTTGGTTGTAGTTGTCATTGTTGTTTGGCAGGCTTGGGCTGGATTTAAACTCGCCAGCTGTGGTGTATGTGGCTGGCGCCCTAGCTGCTAGCTACAGGCACTGAGCCTGTGTATAATTTTTTTTGTGTGTGTGAGAGAGTCTCACTCAGTCACCCTTGGTGGAGTGCTGTGGCATTGTAGCTCACAGCAACCTCAAACTCTACAGGCCCAAGCAATCCTCTTGCCTAAGCCTCCTGGAGAGCTGGGAGTATAGGTGCCCACCACAATGCCCAACTATTTTTAGAGATGAGGTCTTGCTTTTGCTTAGGCTGGTCTTGGACTCCTGAGCTCAAGCAATCTACCCTTCTCGGCCTCTCAGAGTGCTGGGATTATATGAGTGAGCCACTGTGCCCGTCCTGTATATATATATTTATGTATGTCCTTTAAAATAATCCTTAAAGGGAACTGTGCTGTAGGCATGTATTTTGAGTACAATCATTAAAACAAAGAGTTTAGTTTTTATTGTCCCTTGTTAATAGAATTGAAAACTGATATTTCTCCCTTATGCTCTAGCATTGTTTTTCTCCTTGTTCTCTTGCTTGAGAGATATGGTTCTTTGTCCTGAGCTGTCCTCCTTTGTCGTCTTGGCTTTCCTTTTTAATTTTTTTTTGAGACAGAGTCTCAAGCTGTTGCCCTGGGTAGAGTGCTGTGGTGTCACAGCTCACAGCAACCTTAAACTCTTGGGCTTAAGGGATTCTCTTGCCTCAGCCTCCCGAGTATCTGGGACTACAGGTGCCCACCACAATGCCCAGCTGTATTTTGGTCCTGGCTAGATTCGAACCTGCCAGCTCTGGTATATGTGGCTTGTGCCCTAGCCGCCTGAGCTACAGGTGCCGAGCCATCTTCTTGTATTTCAAGCAGGCCCGGCTTCTCTCCAGCCATGTTCTTGGAAAAATATTTAGCCCATGAAATGTTAGCCAAGTTCTCCAGATCATTAGAGATTCTATGTGCTATAGATGGATACGTGCTTATATTAGTAATAAAAGGGACATATGTTTTCCTTCTAGGCCCTGAAAAATCAAAGTAATTAGAAGTTAAGTGGTAAAATCTAACTCTATTACAAAAAGCATTCTAATCTTGCAAATAATCAGATATCCAGAACAATGCTATAAAGAGCAGATTTTATGCCCCCCATCCCCTTCATCTCCATTAAAGGGAAAGAACACTTTCCTAAGTCCTGTTTCATTTGTAGAGTAGATAGAGTGGAGGGGAAGGACTAAGAAGCAGTATTAGAACTGCTAACTAGGGTGGACCAGGTACTGGGAAGACATCTTGATTGATAGTAGTGGTGTCCAAGGAATACTGTTTATTGTGGTTGCAATTCAGACAGAGGTTGGCAAATAAGGATTTTGTGGGGGAGGGTGGAGTCCCACAATAGGAATCTTAGGTTGGTGGTAAGAATCCTGGGCAGACAGTTACCATTTAAAAGATGTGATTAGTGGGAACTCTGGCCCAGAGATAAGGTTCAGGGATGCACTTTAAACTCTGGTGGGGAGGAGGCCTGCCTAGAGTTAGACAGCACCAGTCTTTATGGGGGTTCAGGATACTGAGTAGGTTACCAGTTTAGGAACGTGGAAATAGTCTAAATGTAAAAAAGATATTTTCTCCTGCAAGCTCTGAGCATAGACCAAAGCACAAGACCAGTTATCCAGGTGAAGCACGCTGGGTAGTAGGAATGGGCTTCAGAGTCTAGCACTTAGGTGGAGGAGTCCAGTGGTCACTATGATGGTCTCATATCTGAGGTCAGAGTAATAGGGAATAGAACTGAATTCTAAAGCCCACCAGAGTTAGGTTGGGGGGGGGTGCAGCTGACCTGCCAGTGTAGAAATAGCAGAGTTTTGGAACCAATGGGCTCTTCTCTTCATCTATCATTCATTTGACTTTAGCTGAATAGCTGATCCCTATCCTGGTTCTTGAGCTCACAGTCAGATACATAAGCAGGCAGATACACAAACTGATGATTTTTTCTTTTCAATAACTTTTTGTTTTAGAATAGTTTCAGATTTACAGAAAAATTACAAAGAATAGTACAGAATTCTCATGTACACCATATCCAGTTTCCCCTAATTGTAGTGAACATCTTATATTAGTATGGTATATAAAAATACATATATTTTTTCTTTTTGCAAAAATTTTAAATTAAAAGTAGGAGTTAGGGCTTGGCGCCTGTGGCTCAAGTGGCTAAGGCACCAGCCACATAGACCTAAGCTGGTGGGTTCACATCCAGCCTGGGCCTGCCAAACGACGACAGCTGTAACCAAAAAATGGTCGGGCTTGTGGCAGGCGCCTGTGGGCCCAGCTACCTGGGAGGCAGAGGCAGGAGAATCGCTTGAGCCCAGGAGTTGGAGGTTGCTATGAGCTGAGATGCCATGGCACTTTACCCAGGGCAACAGCTTGAGGCTGTCTCAAAAAAAAAAAAAAAAAAAAAAAAGGAAGTGTTAGGCTTGTTGCCTGTAGCTCAGTGACTAGAGTGTCAGCCACATACATAGGAGCTGGCAGGTTCAAACCCAGCCTGGGCCTGCCAAACAGTGACAACTACAACCAAAAAATAGCCAGACATTGTGGTGGGTACCTGTAGTCCCAGCTACTTGGGAGGCTGAGGCAAGAGAATTGCTTAAGCCCAAGAGTTTGAGGTTGCTGTAAGACGTGACGTGACAGCACTCTACCGAAGACAACATAGTGAGACTCTGTCTCAAAAAAAAAAACAAAAAAAAAAAACTAGGAGTTAATAAGTAAAACACTGTCTTATTCATTGTATGTAGTATATTTTGAATGACCTAGTAAGTTTTTTTTTTTTGAGACAGAGCCTCAAGCTGTCACCCTGGGTAGAGTGCTATGGCTTCACTGCTCACAGCAACCTCCAACTCCTGGGCTCAAGCGAGTCTCCTGCCTCTGCCTCCCAAGTAGCTGGGACCACAGGTGCCCGCCACAACACCGGCTACTTTTTCTTTTTTGGTTGCAGCCATTATTGTAGTTTGGCGGGTCCGGGCTGGGGATTCGAACCCGCCACCTTAGGTGTATGTGGCTGGCGCCTTAGCCGCTTGAGCCACAGGCGCTGAGCCTGACCTAGTAAGTTTTCACTGGAATTATTATTATTATTTTTGAGACAGAGTTTCACTATGTTGCTCTGGATAGAGTGCTGTGGTGTCACAGCTTACAGCAACCTCAAGCTCTTGGGCTTAAGCAATTCTCTTGCCTCAGCCTCCCAAATAGTTGGGACTACAGGTGCCCACCACAAAGCCCAGATATTTTTTGGTTGTAGTCATTGTTTTAGCAGACTGGGCTGAGCTTGAACCCGCCAGCTTCAGTTTATGTGGCTGGCACCCTACTCACTAAGCTATGGGTGCCGAGCCTGACTGGAATTATTTTTATTTAGTAGCTTTAATTAAAAAAATTTTCAAAACCATCTCTCTACAACTATATGGAAATAAATTATATAAAATACAAATATTTTTAACATTTAAAATCTATCATATTTCTGTTTTACTGGCTTGTTCAGCAAAATTCTAATCTACGTTTTAGTCTTTCACTGAAAGTTCAAGCTTCTTTGTACCTAATTGTAGTGGTGCAAATTTGCATATTCATGTATTCTTTCAACAAATCCTTATTGACTATTACTAGGTCACAGTTGTTATTCTTTGAGTTCTTTGCTGTGGTGTTGAACTCAATAAGAACTCAAAGAAATATAGTATTTCTAGATGCTGGAAACAATATTAAGCAAAACCAGCAATGGTCCCTTCCCTCACAGAACTTTGAGTTTAATGGAGGACTATGAAATAATCATTAATTATATTTCCCCAGTGAATTGTTTTGGCATCCTTGTTGAAATCAATTGACCATGAATCACTGAGGAACTTTGAGCAGAGGAGCGTCATGATTTCTTTTATGCTTTAAGATAGTATTGCTAGTTGCTATGTAGAGAACATATTGGAGGTGGCAAGAGTTGATATAGGGGCATCACTGAGGAGGAAGTTGAAATTATCCAGGCCAGAGATAATGGTGAGTTGGTCCACATTAGTGGTAGTAGAGATGGAAAGAAAGTGATTATACTTGGGAAATAAAGTTAGTAGGACTTGGAACTGCCTGAGCCAGAGATGGGGGAGCGTGCAGACAGGAGAGAGGTCAAGGGTGATTCATACTTGGGTTGGAATCAAGTATAATCTTCATATTTTGATTTTGGCTGGCTAAGTGGATGGATGGTAGAGTCATTTACTACCACAGAAATGGAGGAACATGTTTTTAGAGGGGAAATAAAGCTTTTAATTTTGGACAATTGAATTTGAGGTGCCTGTAAGACTTTAAAGTAGAAATGTCCAGAAGGCAGTTGGAATATGGGTCTAGACTAGAGCGTGGGGGCAAGCTCTGGGTTAGAGAGAGTGATTAGGGAGTCATGAGCTCGTAAGTAGGAGTAGAAAGTCTCAGAAAGACTAAGGAGAAAGTGTAAGGAATGAGAAGAGGTCCCAGGATTGAGTCCTCTGGGAGGAAGAATAGGAGGAGCTCAATAAGAACTCAAAGAAGAAATGGCCACTGATGGAGGAGGAAAACGAGGAGGATTTATAAGAATGTGGTAGAAAGGGGGAATTCTAAGAGGAAGTGATAAATAGCGTCAAATGTATCACAGAATTTCAGTAAAATAAGGCCTGAGAAGTACCTATGTTTCCCTGCCCCCACACATAGAAGTTGGTTGGTTGGTTTTACAAAAAATATCACTTTATGCTTACGGGAGGCAATTTTTTTTTTTGAGACAGAGTCTTATTATGTCACCCTTGGTAGAGTGCTGTGGTGTCACAGCTCACAGCAACCTCAAACTCTTGGGCTTAAGCCATTCTCTTGCCTCGGCCTCCCAAGTAGCTGGGACTACAGGCACCTGCCACAATGCCCAGCTATTTTTTTTTTTTGGTTGGAGTTGTCATTGTTGTTTGGCAGGCCTGGGACAGGCTCAAACCCACCAGCCTCAGTATATGTGGCTGGTGCCCTACTCACTGAGCTATGGGCATTGAGACTTTAAAACAAATTTTAAAACTTTGGCTAGGCACTATGGGTCATGCCAATAATCCTAGCACTCTGATAGGCTGAGGTGGGAGGATCACCGGAGCTCAGGAGTTTGAAATCAGCCTGAGCAAGTAATCAGCCTGGTATTCTCTACCAAAAATAGAAAAACTAGCCAGGTCTTGTCCTGGGTACCTGTAGTCCTTAGCTACTCAGGAGGCTGAGGCAAGAAGAATCAGCTTGAGCCCTAGAGTTTGAGGTTTCTGTGAGCTATGATTCCACGATACTCTACACTCTGGCCTTGGGGCAACAGAGCAAACATCCGTCTCAAAAACTTTTTTTTTAATTTAAAAAATATTTACAGCTCGGCGCCTATAGCTCAACCGGCTGAGGCGCCAGCCATGTACACCTAGGGTGGCGGGTTCAAATCCCCAGCCCGGACCCGCCAGATAACAGTGACGGTTGCAACCAAAAAAAATGGCCGGGTGTTGTGGCGGACGCCTGTGGTCCCAGCTGCTTGGGAGGCAGAGGCAGGAGACTCGCTGGAGCCCAGGAGTTGGAGGTTGCTATGAGCTGTAATGCCATGGCACTCTACCCAGGGGGACAGCTTGAGGCTCTGTCTCAAGGAAAAAAAATATATATATATTTACAAAATATTCTGTATGTGTTGGCCACCTCTTTGTAATTTTTTTTTTTTGAGACAGAGTCTTATTTTGTTGCCCTCAATTGAGTGCTATGGCATCATAGCTCACAGCAACCTTAAACTCTTGGGCTCAAATGATTCTCTTGCCTCAGCCTCCCAACTAGCTGGGACTACAGGTGCCCACCACAATGCTCAGCTGTTTTTAGAGATGAGGTCTCAATCTTGCTCAGGCTGGTCTTGAACCCCCTTGGCCTCCAGAGTGCTAGGATTATAGGCATGAGCCACCACACCCGACCTCTCTTTGTAACATTTTATAATGAATGTTTTGTAAATAAAGGTACATTTAGCTACAGTTTTCCATTTTTCCCTTGTATGGTCACTTTAGGGCAACTTTTGAGACACTCTATTGTGAAACTAATAACCTATGTACTTCTTCCTTTCCCTCCCCTCTGTATCCTTTTGTTTTTTAAGACAGGGTCTCTTCACTCTGTTGCCCTGGGTAGTGTGCAGTAGCATAATTGTAGCTCATTGCAACTCCAAACTCTTCAGCTTAAGCAATACTCTTCAGCCTCCTGAGTAGCACACACCTGTAGCCCTAGCTACTCAGGATGCTGTCTCTCTCTCTCTCTATATATATATATATGTGTGTGTGTGTATGTGTGTATGTATGTGTATATATATATATATATTTTTTTTTTTTTTTTTTTTTTTTTTGTAGAGACAGGGTATCACTATGTTGCTCACACTGGTCTCAAACTTCTGACCTCAAATAGTCCTCCCAAAGTGCTAGGATTATAGGTGTGAACCATCATGTCCAACCTACACGTTCAGTTTCCACAGCTAGGGCCTGAAGGTGTTGGCAGTGTCTGGTAGATATTTATTTGACACCAGCTTTCATTGGCATCGTCTGTCCTAATCTTTTCCATCCTGAATGGGAGATATTAAAAGTCCAACTGCAGGAGCCAGTTTTCCTTTTCAGGGAGAACTAGCCTCTTAAAAGAAAAATTAAAATAAAGAAGATAAAAGTCCAACTGCAGTTGCAGTTTGGATTCCAAAACAGACTCTAGAGGGCTTTGGA
>NW_003852701.1:252007-265931 GCF_000181295.1 Otolemur garnettii
AATAGATATGTGAAAGAGGCCAAAGAAGCAACTAAGAATGGAGATCTGGAAGAAGCATTTAAACTTTTCAGTTTGGCAAAGGACATTTTTCCCAGCGAAAAGGTGATGAGCAGAATCCAAAAAATACAGGAAGCCTTGGAGGAGTTGGCAGAACAGGGAGATGATGAATTTACAGATGTGTGCAACTCTGGCCTGCTGCTTTACCGAGAGCTACACGACCAACTCTTTGAGCATCAGAAGGAAGGTGTAGCTTTCTTCTATAGCCTATATAGGGATGGAAGAAAAGGTGGTATTTTGGCAGATGATATGGGATTAGGGAAGACTATTCAAATTATTGCTTTCCTTTCTGGTATGTTTGATGCATCACTTGTGAATCATGTGCTGCTGATCATGCCAACCAATCTTATTAACACATGGGTAAAAGAATTCGTCAAGTGGACTCCAGGAATGAGAGTCAAAACCTTTCATGGTCCTAGCAAGGATGAACGTACCAGAAATCTCAATCGGATTCAGCAAAGGAATGGCGTCATTATCACTACATACCAAATGTTAATCAATAATTGGCGGCAACTTTCAAGCTTTAATGGCCAAGAGTTTGTGTGGGACTATGTCATACTTGATGAAGCACATAAAATAAAAACCTCATCTACTAAGTCAGCAATATGTGCTCGTGCAATTCCTGCAATTAATCGTCTCCTCCTCACAGGAACCCCAATCCAGAATAATTTACAAGAACTATGGTCCCTGTTTGATTTTGCTTGTCAAGGGTCCCTGTTAGGAACATTAAAAACTTTTAAAAT
The DNA here is from genome assembly GCF_000181295.1 of Otolemur garnettii. Taxonomy (NCBI): domain Eukaryota; kingdom Metazoa; phylum Chordata; class Mammalia; order Primates; family Galagidae; genus Otolemur; species Otolemur garnettii. The sequence continues at coordinate 252,808 of NW_003852701.1, forward strand.
GGAGTATGAAAATCCCATTACTAGAGCAAGACAGAAGGATGCTACTCCTGGGGAAAAAGCCTTGGGATTTAAAATATCTGAAAACTTAATGGCAATCATAAAACCCTATTTTCTCAGGAGGACTAAAGAAGAAATACAAAAGAAAAAATCAAGCAACCTAGAAGTCAGAATTAGTGAAAAGAATCCAGATGTTGGTGCCACTTGTGAAATGCCCTCACTTTCCAGGAAAAATGATTTAATAATTTGGATACGTCTTGTACCTTTACAAGAAGAAATATACAGGAAATTTGTGTCTTTAGACCATATCAAGGAGTTGTTAATGGAAACACGCTCACCATTAGCTGAGCTAGGTGTCTTAAAGAAGCTGTGTGATCACCCTAGGCTGCTGTCTGCTCGGGCTTGTCAGTTACTGAATCTAGGGACTGTCAAATTCTCTGCTCTAGATGGAAATGAAGGGGAAGATTTCCCAGACATGGATCATATTGATCAAATAACTGATGAGACACTGATGGAAGAATCTGGAAAAATGATATTCCTAATGGATCTGCTTAAGAGATTGCGAGATGAAGGGCATCAAACTCTGGTGTTTTCCCAATCAAGGCAAATTCTAAACATCATCGAACACCTCTTAAAGAATAGGCACTTTAAGACATTGCGAATTGATGGAACAATTACTCATCTTTTGGAACGAGAAAAAAGAATTAACTTATTCCAGAAAAATAAAGATTACTCTGTTTTTCTGCTTACTACTCAAGTAGGTGGTGTTGGTTTAACATTAACCGCAGCAACTAGAGTGGTCATTTTTGACCCTAGCTGGAATCCTGCCACCGATGCTCAAGCTGTGGATAGAGTTTACCGGATTGGACAAAAAGAAAATGTTGTGGTTTATAGGCTAATCACTTGTGGGACTGTAGAGGAAAAAATATATAGAAGACAGGTGTTCAAGGACTCATTAATTAGACAAACTACTGGTGAAAAAAAGAACCCTTTCAGATATTTTAGTAAACAAGAATTAAGAGAGCTCTTTACAATCGAGGATCTTCAGAATTCTGTAACTCAGCTGCAGCTTCAGTCTCTGCATGCTGCTCAGAGGAGATCTGATAAGAAACTAGATGAACATATTGCCTACCTGCACTCTTTAGGGATAGCTGGAATCTCAGACCATGATTTGATGTACACATGTGATCTCTCTGCTAAAGAAGAGCTTGATGTGATAGAAGAACCTCACTATATTCAACAGAGGGTTCAAAAAGCTCAATTCCTTGTTGAATTAGAGTCTCAAAATGCAGGGCTCCTGATGGAACAACAAACAACTAGAAATGAGGGGACCTGGCTAAGAGAACCTGTGTTTCCTTCTCAAACAAAGAAAAAATGCCCCAAATTCAATAATCCACAGCCTCAGCCTTCACCTCTTTTAACCACCCATCACATTCAGGAAGATATCAGTTCCCAAATGGCAAATGTAATCATTGATGACCCACCAGAAGAGGGTGAGAAAGATGATCTCTCCAGTATTAAGACAAACATTACTATCCCGCAAGATGGTTGGCATCCATGTGAAAGTACATTTGATGCTGATTCTATAGCTACTTTCCCCAAAGGGTTTGAAAGTTTAGAAGAAACTTGGAATGACTCATTACTGGGATTGTCAAAAAGCTTTGCAACTGAAAAGGAAGCTCTACCAAAAGAAGCCTTACAAGAGGGGCCTACACAAGAGGCACCGCAAGAAGAACCTCCAGGAAATTTTAATTATTCGCTTACCAAATCAATCAAAGCTGATCTCAAGCCAAATCTGGATCAGCTAAAGGATGATGAGATTTCACATCAGCACAATCCCTGGCCCATTAATCCCATAACAAATGGAAATCAAAATACAGAATCAAATGTATCTGTTATTGAAATAACTGATGACTTGTCAGCATCCCATAGTGCACTGCAGGATGCTCAAGCAAATGAGGCCAACTTGGAAGAGAAACTTTCCACATCTTCACCACAATATGCATGTGACTTCAATCTTTTCTTGGAAGACTCTGCGGACAATGGAAAAAATCCTCCTAGTCATTCTTTAGAACATATGGAGAAAACAAATAGCTTATGTGACTCTGCAGCTAATTCCAGATCAGAGTTTGTACCTAGAAAAACATGTCTCAGTTGGGATTTTACTGAAAAAGATGATGAAGCAGAAGAAGTAATAGTTAATGTGAAAATCAGAAGTAAAGCGAGAAGGATTGTTTCAGATGACGAAGATGAAGATGATTATGATTCTTTTAAAGGTACCTCAAGCACAAAATCATTCCACACATCTCCCTTTCAATTCTCATCTGTGAAACAATTTGATGCTTCAACTCCCAAAAATAACATTAGTCCTCCTGGAAGGTTCTTTTCCCCTATAATGTCCAATAGTGTAAATAAGTCTATAAACTCTAGAAGATCTCTGGCTTCAAGGAGATCTCTTATTAATATGGTTTTAGAACATGTGGAGGATATGGAGGAAAGACTTGATGATAGCAGTGAAGCAAAGAGTGCTAAAGATTATCCAGAAGAAGAGGCAGAGGAAAGCAGTGAGGAAGCCTCTGAGCATACAGAAGAGGATCCTTCTGGAGAAACACTGTCTTCAGAAAACAAGTCTAGCTGGTTAACTAGGGCTAAGCCCAGTGCTTTAGTTCAGGAAACCTCTCTTACTGAGTCTGAGCCATTATCTAGTGATTCTCCCCAGGATGAAGCAGTGGAGTCTGTGAATGACTATGAAACTCTTATAATGCGTGGAAAAGAACTGAAAGAGTGTGGAAAACTACAGGAGGCCCTAAACTGCTTAGTTAAAGCACTTGACATAAAAAGTGCAGATCCTGAAGTCATGCTTATGACTTTAAGTTTGTATAAGCAACTTAAGACTTAAGAACATAACCTATGTATTATAAAGTGAAACTGAGTATGAGGTAATTTTTGTTTCTGTAATTGGATTCTTTGGTTGGAGGCATCAAATATTTAGACTTTGTTGTGAGAAAGATCTCAAAAAGCAACTTCTGTCTCTACCCCCTGGCTCTTGTCTCTTCCTCCCCCATATTCTGGTATTGTGAGTACTAGCTTAATATTTCTTCAATTGAATGTTCTTAAATTTTTTAATAGGCATATTCTATAAACCTTACATTATTTCTAGAGAAGTTTTTGTAAAATTATTCTGGTTTTCTTAATTTTACTCTGAAGGTGATCACTTTTGTACATCACAGTTCAATTAAGAAAATTAAAGTTAACTTTCTCTAATGTGTTTCATTCACTTTCTTTAACTGAGATGATGTCAAAGCCACAAGGGTTTGGTTGGCCCAGGTCCACTTGCACAAAGATCCAAAAGATTATTGAGATAATCTGAAGATTGTCAAGGAAAAGAAGACTTTTTTTTTTTAAAGGTGGCAGCAGCGGCTGCCTGCCCTCCCGCCCAGCGCTGCCAAGGAAAAGAAGAATTTTTAAAATGAAAGACCTTTTGTGGGGAGAGGCTGAGATCATGGGGTTTTTTTGTTTTGTTTTGTTTTGTTTTTTGAGGCAGAGTCTCATGTCGCCCTTGGTAGAGTGCCATGGTGTCACAGCTCACAGCAACCTCAAACTGTTGGGCTCAAGCCATTCTCTTGCCTCAGCCTCCCAAGTAGCTGAGACTACAGGCGCCCACCACAATGCCTGGCTATTTTTTTTTTTTTTTTGAGACAGAGCCTCAAGCTATTCCCCTGGGTAGAGGGTTGTGGCATCATAGCTCACAGCAACCTCCAACTCCTGGGCTCAAGCAAGTCTCCTGCCTCAGCCTCCCAAGTAGCTGGGACCACAGGGGCCTCGCCACAACGCCTGGCTGTTTTTTGGTTGCAGCCATCATTGTTTTGTCAGGCCCGGGCTGGATTTGAACCCACTACCTTAGGTGTATGTGGCCGGCGCTTTAGCCGCTTGAGCCACAGGCGCTGAGCCATGCCCAGCTATTTTTTTTTGTTGCAATTCGAACCCAACACTCTGTGTATGTGGCTTGTGCCATAACCACTGTGCTACGGGTGCTGAGCCATTTTCTTAGTCTATTTTTTTTTTGAGACAGAGTCTCACTTTATCACCCTTGGTAGAGTGCTGTGGCATAACGGCTCACAGTGACCTCCAGCTCCTGGGCTTAGGTGACTCTCCTGCCTCAGCCTCCTGAGCGGCTGTCAACCACCACAATGCCCAGCTATTTTTTTGTTGCAGTCTGGCTGGGCTGAGTTCAAACCCGCCACCCTCGGGATATGGGGCCAGCGCCCTACTCACTGAGCCATAAGTGCTGCCCTTTTTTTTTTTTTTTTGAACCGACAGGCTCACTTTGTCACTCTGGGTAGAGTGCTGTGGCATCACAGCTTACAGCAACTTCAGACTCAAGAGTTCCTATTGCCTCCGCTTCCTAAGTACAGGAACCCAGAACACCTGGCTGTTCAGGCAATCTACATGCCTCGGTTTCCACTTCCCAGAGTCGCTGCACCTGGCCCTTTTTTTTTTTTTTGAGATGGCGTCTCTCTTGCCCTGGGTATAGTGCCATGGCCTCATAGCTCACAGCAACATATGGAGAAAACAAACTGCTGGCCTCTCACATCGGCCTGCCAAGTAGGAGGTGCCCACCACAATGCTTGGCTCGTTTTTCTGTTTTTAGTAGAGATGGGGAGGGGGATCTCCTGCCCAAGCTGGTCTTGAACTGAACTTCAGCTAGCCTCTGGCCTTGGCCTTCCAGAATGCTAGGATTACAGACAGGAACTACCTTGCCTTGCCAGATCATGGGCTTTTAAAGGAGGGTCCAGGTGCCTTGGGGCAGCTTATGATGTAACTAACAAAGGGTTCCATGCTTTGGGGAAAGATGGTTGAACTTGGTTTCAAGAAGTTAACCCAGGGGGCCTTCAAAATCTCAGCTCCTTTGTCTTGCAGAAAATCTATCATTTCTGGGCAACAACTCGAAAGGTTAAGTAGTTAAGAGCGATTATAAAAAGAAAAGGGGGGGAGGTTACTGAAATTTGTTCAAAGAGTTGGTTACAATGATTCAGGCAAATACATATGGAAATTCCTTAGTTCAGGCAGGAGCTTCTCACAGTATTTCCAAATCTAACACATTTATTAACCTGCTATTTTAGGCTTTCAGTTTAATACAGGTTGAATACCCCTAATCTGAAATTCCCAAATTTGAAATGCTCCAAAATCTGAAACTTTCTGAATGCTGACATGTTACAGTAGGAAATTCCACACCTGATGTCTGATGAAAATGCAGGTGCATGGCAGTTTATTTAGTGTCTCCAAGGAAAAAAAGACCCAGCCCCCCTTAGCGGCAATATATACTTTCTGCTCATGCCCAGATTCTCCCACATGAGCCTGCCCACAATAAATTGGTTCAATATACACAAACTGTTTCGTGAACAAAATTATTTAAAATATTGCATAGAATTACCGTCAGGCTATATGTATAAGGGGTATATGAAACACAAATGAATTTTGTGTTTAGACTTAGGTCCCATCCCTAAAATATCTCATTATATATATGCAAATATTCCAAAATCAAAAACTCTGTTCTGGTCCTAAGAATTTTGGAAAAGGCATAGTTGTACAGCAGACATGTGTGATAAGGTACCTGGTACAAGGATTCTTTATCACTGGTAGCACCTGCCCTGGAGTCACTTTGCTGACTAGTTAGCCATTCTTCACTCACCGTCAATTGTGTTCTCCTTTTCTTCAAACCAGGTATCTTGTCTATTCTGATGTGTTATCACATTCAATCTTTGGATTGTAGACTGAAAAGGAGTTTGGTTCCCTCACAGAAACATAAAGTACAGTGCGTCATGCTGCACTGTCACCAGAGAAGGGGAACTGTCATTTATTAAGTACCTACTATGTATTGTGTTCTACACAGACTTTTCATTTAATCCTTACCAAAATCCTTTGAGATAGAGGGAAGGCAACATTCTCTTTCCTTTCCTTTCTTTCTTTCTTTCTTTTTTTTTTTTTTTGAGACACAGTATGTTGCCATTGGTAGAATGCTGTGGCATCACAGCTTACAGCAACCTCAAACTCTTGGGCTTAAGTGATTCTCTTGCCTCAGTCTCCCGAGTAGCTGGGACTACAGGCACCCACCACAACACCCGGCTATTTTTTTTTCAATATGGAATGCATCACGAATTTGCGTGTCATCCTTGTGCAGGGGCCATGCTAATCTTCTCTGTATCGTTCCAATTTTAGTATATGTGCTGCCAAAGCGAGCACAACCTGGCTATTTTTTTGTTGCAGTTGTCATTGCTGTTTAGCAGGCCTGGGCCGGGTTTGAACCCACCAGTCTTGGCACCGTAACCACTGTGCTATGGGCACTGAGTCAACATTTTCATTTGAGAAAATAAAGGTTTCAGGGAGGCTGTGACCTTGCCCATGGTGACATAGGGGTGAAACAGATTTTTAACCTTATATTATCTATAAATGAAAAGCGACTATAAAATACTGAAATACAACTATTTAGTAATAAATAGTAAAACCCTGTTTTACTTCTGACACCAAATGAGGTTTTCCTCACCAAGCAATTCTCTGCTTTTCTGCAGACATTAACTTGGTGCCCTACAATTCAATTCCAATTCATTTCTGATACTACCTAGAGCATCCAGACTCTGATGCTAAGGGCTCAGTCCCACAAGAAGGCCCTCACTTCACATGGCAGTTATAAGTATTAAGTCCCCCTGTCACACACTTCTATCCAACTTAGCTACAAACCCAAAGGGCCCTTTCCCCTACTCTCCCATCAAGTTTGATAATTTACTAGAATAGCTCACAGAACTTAGGAAAAGCTTACTATTTACTATTACTAGTTTATTATAAGCAACACAACTCAGGAATAGTGTAAAGGGAGAGGTGCATAAGTGCAAGTTATGCTGTTGGTGCACAGAACCACCCCCTTCAGGTACCCCAGCTCCTAACACCTTGACGGTTAAACAGCCATTGCTTAGGGGTCTTGAGATATCCCTTAGAGGGGCATGGTTAAGTAATTGGCCTTTGGTGATTAACTTGATCTCCAACCCCACTCAGGAGCTATCTAAGGGCCTCAGGCCTATAGTAGTTTCATTAGCATACAAAAGATTCGTCACCCCAGAGTCTAAGGGTTTTAGGAGTTAGATATCGGGTGGTGAGACAAATTTTATTACCCATGTAAGTTACTTGTGAATTATATGTACATTACTGTTCTCATATATTACAAAATATTATAAAGGTATGAGATAAGCTAAAATTTGAATAGGTTATCAATGGCACAAAATTTTGATCTTACTAAAATCAATTATTATTATTATTATTATTTTTGCAGGTTTTGGCTAGGGCTGGGTTTGAGCCCACCACCTCCAGCATATGGGGCCGGTGTCCTACTCGTTTGAGTCACAGGTGCCACCCACTAAAAGCAATTATTACTAATATTTTAGGGTAATGTGATTGAGGACGTATCTGTTTTTGAAAAATTAGTGTAACTTTGTCTTTAGGCAATTTTAGTCTGCATCTGAATCCAGCTCACTATTTTTCTATGTAGTATCCCACTGTGATGGAGGTGAAGGGAGTGACTGCACCCTACTACATCTTTTTTTTCAGTCCCTTCCAAACAGACAACTGTGGAAATTCAGCTAATAAATTCCTTTCTTCCTTGATTTAAGAAAAAAAATTTACATATGGTTTATTTGCCTGCCAGGAGGGGCCTATATCTATTTCACCTGAACGGTGAAGCTTAAGTCCTTAGTGTATTTCTCATTGAAGAAACAAAATGCTCTTTCTGTTTAAGTGTATGCTATGTATGACAACGTTTTGTTTGGGAAAAAAATCCTTGCACATGGTAAAATATTCAAACAATACCCAAGGTAAGGATTTTTTTTTTTTTTTAAATCGGTAGGACCAAGGTAAGGATTTTTAACCAGGGGTTCATGGATAGAATTCAGGTGTCTGAATTTGGATGAGAAAAACGTTATGTCTTTCCCCCCACTGCCCTGTAGCTGGAATTTAACATTTCTTTTCATTAATACTTCTACAATAAACTGCAGATGTATTAAGCAGTATCTGTGACTTTGTCATCAATAGAATTCCATGGTTATTGCAGATATCTCAAAATACCATTGATATTCATTACAATATCACTTTGGTTTTTAGACTTACCACTAGGTGTTACTTAATATATTAATAAAGAGGGACACACATATATTACAATATAAAATTTTTTTTAATCAAGATATGATAGCATGTGACTGGCAAAGTAGTTTACATAGGGTGGTCAGGGATGGCCTTGCTGTGGAGAGGACAGACATTCTGACGAGACTGGAAATACAAGAAGAAACCAGGTAGCTGGAACCAGTGCTTAGGTCTCATATGAGATCAAGCTTGGCGGGCAAAGAAGGCCAGTGTAGAAGGCGGCCGGTGCGGGTGGGGCTAGGGAGAGATGCGAGCCTGGGTGCTTTTGCGCGCAGGGTCTCCAGGGCATAGGGAGGGCTTGATTTTATCTATAAAGGGCATGGAAAGCCTCTGAAGGTTTTAAACAAGATTGGAATTACATTTTCTATTTGTTTTTACATTTTTATTATGTTTTAGGAAGAGCCTTGTGGTTACTGGGACCTATGGCAGATACTGAAAGTGGAGCAAGAGCCTCTAACATGCCAGCCAGCCTTTTCCCACTCAGGTCCCCAATTTCTCCTTCTACAATATCCGGTGGTAGGGAACCGGATCCTAGGGAGTCCACGGACAAAGACGGGCTGCTCACACACGCCGAGCAGGTTACTGCCCTAGGTAGAGCGCTTCCGCGTCTCTCCAGGCTAAAGCCAAGGTCCGATAACGTATTCGCACGGCCAACCAATCACAGCCCCAGCGGGCGGGAGGAACCGCCCCTACAAACCGCGCCGCCTTGGCCCTTCTGCCCAGGGCGCTCAATCACTAGGCGAGCAGCCAAGGGGCGGCACCATCACCAGTCGGAACCCAGTTATTGGCTGGTGGCCGTGTCGCTCTCTCCAAAGAGCGACGTGACTCAAGAGATTTAAACTTTTGATTACTGTGTTTCAAAACAGTTGACATCCTTTGTAATCTTACGTATTTTATTTTATGCCTTTAAAAATCAACAACAAAGGCTCGGCGCCTGTGGCTCAAGCGGCTAAGGCGCCAGCCACATACACCTAAGGTGGCGGGTTCGAATCCCCAGCCCGGCCCGCCAAACAACAATGATGGCTCAACTAAAAAATGGCCGGGCGTTGTGGCGGGCGCCTGTGGTCCCAGTTACTTGGGAGGCGGAGGCAGGAGACTCGCTTGAGCCCAGGAGTTGGAGGTTGCTATGAGCTGTGATGCCACGGTACTCTACCCAGGGGGATAGCTTGAGGCTCCGTCTCAAAAAAAAAAAAAAAATCAACAAAACTATCAAAAGGCTTTGCCACAAAAAAAGTTATAACCCCTGATCTAAGAGTATAAGGTAGAAAGTTTCTTTTGTGATTGCCATTCTCAGAGATAGTCTGTGTTACGTACAAGCACAAGTATAGACATGTATACATTTATATCTTTGTTTGAATGTACTTTTTTTTTTGAGACAGAGTCTCAAGCTGTCGCCCTGGGTAGAGTGCCATGGCATCACAGCCCACAGCAAGCTCCAACTCCTGGGCTTAAGTAATTCTCTTGCCTCAGCCTCCCATGTAGTTGGGACTACAGGTGCCCACCACAACACTGGGCTATTTTTTGGTTGTAGTTGTCATTGTTGTTTGGCAGGCCCGGGCTGGATTCGAACCTGCCAGCTCTGGTGTATGTGGCTGGCACCTTAGCCATATGAGCTACAGGCGGCTAGCCTATTTGAATGTACTTTTAAAGTATACAGGCCAGGTGTGGTAGCATGTGCCTATAGTTCCAGCTACTCCAAGGCTGAGGTAGGAGTTGCTCTAGCCCAGGAACCTGAGGTTGTGAGTGGTGATCAAATCACTGCACTCTGGTCTGGGCAACAGAGTAAGACTCTGCCTCAAATAAAAAAAAAGTACATGTGGTTTTAATCTTATACCTGAAAGTACACGTAGTGAAAATAAGATGAAGTCATTCAGGCTAGGGCCAACAAGACACCGCTGGTCTGGTCAGTTTAGGTCCTAAGAGACTTTTACCTCCTATCTCCCATTTTGTAAATTTAGCTCCCACCCTAAAGATGTCTATCTTGGGCAGTTTAGGTGGATTGATTTAGGAGATTAACTTTTGAATTGGAATGTTGTAATAAGTCACTGAGTTATGCTGATTATTATTTGGAATAGGGGTTGGTGTCGTCTTTGCTTTAGACTTTTATGTATAAAACTATGATTTTGGAAATGAGAGATAGAACAGTCTTAGAGAGGCTACTCTCATTGTTCTCCAGAATCCTGGACTTCTGACAAATAAAGTTTAGTGGACCTATCCCCATCTCTGCATACTGGCTGACAGTGACAAGCAGCCAGACCCTCTTAGTCAAGTAACACACCAACTATTTGAACATATCTGGCATATCTGCTCAATGGGGAAAATCTCATATGGAGGCATATTCTGCTGAGTGCTCAGAAATTCTTCTAAAGCGGGAAACTCAGGTCTTAGGTGAAGATGTCATCATATAAGTTGGCATAATATCAAATGCAGATGAAGAAAAGAATGAATGTGTGTCAAAAGAATAACTGTTAAGGCTTGGTGCCTGTGGCACAGTGGTTACGGCGCCAGCCACATACACCGAGGGTGGCGGGTTTGAACCTGGCCAGGGCCAACTTAACAACTGCAACAACAACAACAAAAAATAGCCAGGCATTGTGGCAGGCACCTGTAGTCCCAGCTACTTGGGAGGCTGAGGCAAGAGAATTGCTCGAGCCCAAGAGTTTGAGGTTGCTGTGAGCTGTGACAATACTGCACTCTACTGAGGGTGACATAATGACACTCTGTCTCAAAAACAAAAAGATAAATAAATAAAATAAAAAAGGGAGTTAAGGCTCAGTGCCCAGGGCTCCAGCCACATACACTGAGGCTGGCAGATTCAAACCCAGCTTGGGCCTGCTAAACAACAATAACAACTAAAACGAAAAAATAGCCTGGCACTGGGCAGGCACCTATAGTTCCAGCTATTTGGGAGGCTGAGGCAAGAGAATCACTTAATCCCAAGAGTTTGAGGTTGCTGTGAGCTGTGATGCCACAGTACTCTACCAAGGGCGACATAGTGAGACTATCTCAAAATAAAAAAAAGAAAAAGAAAAAGGGAGTTAACATGGAATAGCTATCATGTACCATGTACTGTGTCTGTTAAGATAACAGAGCTAATACCTGTTCTGGCAGATCAGAGTTGACTATCTTATAAAACAAGTGCTATCCAGGAACTTTATCATACATTAACCCATCTCTTTGATGCCCAATGTTTTCAATTGCATGTATAATTTGAGTTGATTTGCCTAAACGTGGTTTTTGAATTAATTTATGGGACATACTAAAAGATAAAAGTAGTTCTGGGAAGAAAGGGAATACAGGTCAAAAGGAATCTGCTTGACCATAAGTTTGGAAAATGCTTAGTTGCTCTGTAGGTGCTACTCGTGGGATGAGAAAAGAATTTCTCTAGGCCAAGACAGGAATATAAAAATATAAGTCTATTTTATATTAGAGATAAGGAAGAGTCAGGGGAAGAGATGAGGAAGAAAAAGAAGGAAGCAGAGAGCAGGGAGTGAGAGGAGGGAAGATGGGGGGTAAAGAGAGAAAAGGCGTGAGAGAATGGTACAGCATCCCAAAGAAAGAAAGGAGGAATGTCTACCCTGAGGTCCAGTGGGCAGATGAATTTAAGGGGGAGAAGGTAATTACAGCTGAATTTACAAGGTATTATGCCTGTGAAGGCTATGTCTGTTTTTCCTCCAGCAAGGTTGAAGACACATTTTTCCAGGTGTTATTGTATATCTGGGACACTTGGGAAAGACTTGAGGCTTAAAAGAACAAATTCTAGAAGACGAAGGAGCTGGGGAAATGTAAAGAGAAAGAATTTACACTTCCTTTTTGTCTAGTACCCTGTGGTTTGTGAAAACAGAAATCCACAAGGGTAGGGGGCTGGGAGTGGCAGGAGAAAGAAAGCAGGCAGAGAGATTTTATGCCTTGTTGAAAACCTATGAGTTTGGCTTGGTACCCATAGCTCAGTGATTAGGGCACGGGCCACATGCATTGGGGCTGGTGGGTTCGAACCTAGCCTGGGCCTGCTAAACAACAACAACAAAAAACAAACAACAACAATAGCCTGGTGTTGTGGTAGGCACCTGTAGTTCCAGCTACTTGGGAGGCTGAGACAAGAGAATCACTTGAGCCCAAGAGTTTGAGGTTGCTGTGAGCTATTATGCCACAGTACTCTACAGAGGGTAACAAAATGAGACTCTGTCTCAATATAAAAAAAAGAAACAGAAAAACTATGAGTTGATAATTTTCTATTATTTCACTATAAAGACTGACCATCCTTATACATACTTGACTTATCTTTGAGAACTGATAAATACCTACTGCAGTATGCACTAACCTATGCCCACTTTCTTCTGAACCTATTAAGCCCATACTGACAGTTCACAAAATATAAGGATTATCTAATACCTTTTAAAGAAACAAAATATATAAAACTTAATCAGTCTTTCATATGATTTATTTTCTCCCTTCAATCATAATAATATGATATCCAAATTTTGTCTTAACTGGTGGGTCTGTAAACACAGGTTTATCCATCCCACTTACAGGCAAGGCAAATGCTGCTTCTTGAAAAGGTCCAACCATGGACCCTCTGGTCATCCAACCCAAGTCGCCCTGAAAAACCAAAGATACATGTTATCACGTGGTCCTAAATAGGGAATAGTTCTACTGTAGCTTAAGAGAATTTCCCAACATGAATGCTAAGGTTAGTAAGTTTATTCATCTGGGGTGTACAGGAAAAGGCTCAGTAAGGACAAATAGGTATAGAAGTCTAATCCTAGAATGAATACATACGCATGAACAGTACTGCTGGACTTTGAAGATAGCTATACAAGTTTGGTCATGTAGAAGCTTAGACACAGGTGACCCTTATTCTACTATTCAAAAGTTGAACATTTCTGCTTTTAATGTCTTTGGTTTTGCTTTTTTTTTTTTTTGAGACAGAGCCTCAAGCT
>NW_003852701.1:267060-268871 GCF_000181295.1 Otolemur garnettii
CATTGTTGTTTGGCGGGTCGGGCTGGGGATTCGAACCCACCACCTTAGGTGTACGTGGCTGGCGCCTTAGCCGGTTGAGCTATAGGCGCCGAGCCTAGACATGTTTTTAAACTTCAAGTGTTTCCCTGTTTGTGCACTGAGATGGTAACAGTACCTACGTGTTCTCATAGGGTTGTGAAGATTGATATAAGATAGCCAGCATTCAGTAAATGTCAGTTATTATTTTAACAGAGTAGGAATGATCTGAAAAAACTCACTAGGAAATATTTCTTACTAAAAGAAGGCTAATGTATGAAGCCTCCCCACAATTCAACACTTTGAAAATATGTTGAAGCCCTATAGAAATATTCAAATTTGACTTATGTTTACATAAATACATGGTTAAAATACTTTCCTTTTTTTAGACAGACTCTGTCACTGGGGCCAGAATGCAATGGCATCATCTTAGCTCACTGCAACCTCAAACTTCTGGGCTCAAGAGATCCTCCTGCCTCAGCCTCCCAAGTAACTGGGACTATAGGTACATGCCAACAAGCCAGCTAATTTTTCTAGATAGAGTCTTAACTCTAGCTCAGACTGGTCAAAATACTACCTTTTTTTTTTTTTTTGAGACAGAGTCTCACTATGATACCCTTGGTAGAGTGCTGTCGTGTCATAGCTCACAGCAACCTCAAACTCTTGGGCTTAAGTGATTCTCCTGCCTCAGCCTCCCAAAAAGACTATCTTTAAAAATGATTTTGTCAAGAGATCTGTTTTGGGCTTGGTGCCTGTAGCTAAGTGGTTAGGGCGCCAGCCACATAACACCAAGGTAGGCAGGTTCAAACCCAGCCCAGGCCTGCTAAACAACAATGACAACTGCACAAAAAAAATAGCCAGGCATTGTGGTGGGCGCCTGTAGTTCCAGGTACTTGGGAGGCTGAGGCAAGAGATGACTTAAGCCCAAAAGTTTGAGGTTGCTGTGAGCTGTGACACTACAGCACTCTACTGAGGATGACATAATGAGACTCTTGGTCTCAAAACAAAACAAACAAAGAAGATATGATTTTTTGCAGGATTTCCAATTTCTCACTCAAGTAGAATCAGTTATAGTTGTGTGTATATGTAACTCAACTAAAGTTGTTAGGTGATTTATTTCATTGTGCAAACATCATAGAAGATATTTACACAAACCTAGATGGTACATAGTATAGCCTACCTAGGCCGTATGGTATAGCCTATTGCTCCTAGGCTATAAACCTATATAATAGCATGTTACTGTAATGGATAGTGTACGCAACTGGGACACAATGGTAAATATTTGTGCATCTAAACAGAGAAAAGGTATGATAAAAATACAGCATAAAAGATACAAAAAAATATGATACACCTGTAGAGGGTACATATCATAAACGGAGCCCGCAGGGCTGCAAATTGCTCTGTGTGAGTCAGTGAGTGTATGTGAAGGTCTAGGACATTACTGTACACTACTGTAAACTTTATAAACTCTGTAACCTTAGGCGACACTAAATTTGTAAAGTACTTTTCTTCAATAATTAACCTCAGGTTACTACTATATCTTTACTTCATAAACATTTAAATTTAACTTTTTGACTCTTTGGTATTAACATTTAGCTTAATACAAACACATTTGTATTGTGGATGTGTACTATAAAATAACAATGAAAACACAGCTGTAAAAAAGTACCTTTTGGCTCGGCACCTATAGCTCAACCGGCTAAGGCACCAGCCACGTACACCTAAGGTGGCGGGTTCGAATCCCCAGCCCGGACCCGCCAAAATAACAATGACAGCTGCAACCAAAAAATAGCCGG
>NW_003852701.1:269154-271132 GCF_000181295.1 Otolemur garnettii
ACCTTTTTTCCGGCAGCACCTATGGCTCAAAGGAGTAGGGCGCTGGCCTCATATGGAAAGGGTGGAGGGTTCAAACCCAGCCCTGGCCAAAAACTGAAAAAAAAAAAGTACCTTTTTTCAGACAGAGTCTCCAGCTGTCACCCTGGGTAGAGTGCCATGATGTCATCATAGCTCACAGCAACCTCAAACTCTTGGGCTCAAATTATCTTCTTGCCTCCGTTTTCCTATTTTTATTAGAGATGGGATCTCACTCTTGTTCAAGCTGGTATCCAACTCCTGAGCTCAAGCAATCCACCTGTCTTGGCCTCCCCGAGTGTTAGGATTGCAGGTGTAAGCCACCGTGTCCATCCAAACAAAAACGTACTTTCTTCATACCCTTTTTCTATTTTTTAATTTTTTAAATTTTAACTTTTTAAATTTTTTTGTTAAAACTAAGACACATATTGTTGCAGGCACCTCTAATCCCAGCTACTTGGAAGTCTAAGGCAAGAGGATCACCTGAATCCAGAAGTCTGAGATTGTTGTGAGCTATGATGCCATGGCACCTGGCACTCTACCCAGGGTAATAACGTGGAAGGAGCTGTCATCTAAGACAATAATGCTTTCTTCTGGAATACCTCCTGAAGGACTTCCCTGAAGATGTTTTGTAGTTAACTTTTTCCTTGTAAATTGAAATATACTCTAAAATAACTATGAAAAGTATATACAGAGTGGCCATAAAAGTTCGTGTGCAATTTAAAATAGTAAATCACCTATATGACAGTTGTCCGATAAGATTATAAAGGAGCTAAATATTGTAGTATTTAGTATACTATACAGAATGGCCATTAAGTTCGTGTGCAATTGCAGATTAAAGTTTCTCCGGGCAGGGAGGCTGAGGCAAGAGATGACTTAAGCCCAAAAGTTTGAGGTTGCTGTGAGCTGTAATGCCATAGCACTCTACCCAGGGGGACAGCTTGAGGCTCTGTCTCAAAAAAAAAAAAAAAAAAAAAAAGTTTCTCCGGGCAGACATTCCTCTGGGACTAGGTTAAGTACTTCAAGTAATTATTTGCTGATTTTCTCCCACCCCCAGTTCCAAGGCATGGTCAGGGCTCTGGCCCACTAGTAGGGGAGCTTTCCAATGAGACCTGCACCCTGGCCGATTTGTTCAGCAGAGGTGGCTCTTGGGTTCATAAAATAGTATTTTGTCCTAAGAAATAACTTGTTTACTTACTAGGGAGATCTAATTTAATGCATTTTAAGGAAAAATACTAAAACTATGAAGAAATTCTGATGTCTGAGAAAGTGAGAAAATATTTTATTTTTTTTTAGAATGTCGCCCTCAGTAGAGTGCAGCGGCATTACATCTCACAACAACCTCAAACTCTTGGGCTTAAGTGATTCTCTTGCCTCAGCCTCCTGAGTAGCTTGGACTACAGGCATCTGCCACAACGCCGAGCTATTTTTTGGTTGCAGTTGTCATTTAGCAGGCCCAGGCTCGGCTCAAACCCACCAGACTCAGTGTATGTGGCTGGCACCCTACTCACTGAGCTATAGGCACCAAGCTGAGAAAATATTTTAAAGGAATTACTTTTTAGAAGTGTGATTGGTCTATATGTATTTTCCAATTTCATGTTATCTTGATTTTGCATTAGTGTTATGCTGGCCATTTAGAATAAGTTGAGCATACTGTGTTTTATGTGTACCAACATGTATGTATTATTTCTATTTAACATGGAAAAAAAGGAACAAGTAACTCACTCACCTTTACTGCATTGCCACCACCTTTGGGACCCTGAGCCTTCTTGTCAGAATTGTCACTTCCAGAGGCTGCTCCTCCTTTAGAGAAGAGATGGCAGGCACTTATTTAAACTGCACTTTGATATTTACAGAAATGTCTAACACACAGCATGAGTTGATACTTCTGTCATAGCCTGAAGCTTCAAAAGGGAATTCTGCCAGACACAGTCCTCCATCAAGCAAAATTTTTTTTTTTTTT
>NW_003852701.1:272730-274813 GCF_000181295.1 Otolemur garnettii
TGTGGTCCCAGCTACTTGGGAGGCTGAGGCAGGAGACTCGCTTAAGCCCAGGAGTTGGAGGTTGCTGTGAGCTGTGAAGCCACAGCACTCTACTCAGGGGGATAGCTTGAGGCTCTGTCTCAAAAAGAAAAAAATAAATAAAGAACAAATTTCCCAGTACCCATTTTTGGTTAAAGAATATATTCATATCCAAATGCCTTGATGTCTTCCTAAGAGAAGTTATTAATATTCAGATTAACAACCACTAGCAGTTATCTTCTGTGTAGGGCAGCATACTTACTGTTAAGGGGCTGATGTTCCTAAGAACTATAACTAGATTAAGTGTTCAGTTCGTTAAACACTTAATTACTAGGTTCCAGGCATTGGGGTACAAAGATGAACAAGGCACACACCATTCTTTAGGGAACTCATATTCTAGTGAGGAAGACAGATCATTTCAGGAGAATGCAGTAGGTGCAGAAATGGTTAAGGACAGGGGGCTGTGGAAGCAGAGAGGGACATATGAGCCAGCCAGAGGAAATTTCCTAGATGAGTAGGAGCTGGTAGCTAAAGAAAGGATGGGTAGAAGACACAGAATATGTGCAGAAAATTATATAGATAAAGCCAAATTTGAGGTGGGAATATTATCAGATGAACTTGCCTGGGGGAGACAGCTGAGGGTCAGGGTACAGGGACCTTCAGGCCCCATTAAGGAATAATTTATCCTACAAGTAACATGGAGCCATTGACATTTTCAACAGGAGACTATCTTAACTTGTCTTAGCATCTCCAGTGCCTACCTAGTATAGTGCCTGAAACACAATAGAGCAGGTGTCCTCAAACTATAGCCCATGGGCCACATGCAGCCCACCTAGGACATTTATCCAGCCCACCAGGTGTTTTTGCCACCACTGCCTGTCCTGCTTAGCAGCTGACTCATCCTGGGGCCCGCAGTCCAGCCCTCCAATGTTCTGAAGGACAGTGAACTGGCCCCCTGTTTAAAAAGTTTGAGGACCCTTGCAATAGAGGTTCAATAAATGTTTGATTTAACTAAAAAAAACCAAACACTGACCACCAAAACCCTAAAGAAACGTTACTGCCAAAGGAGTTCTATTAAACTGGGTTTGCTGTATACATCCTCTTGAGTGATGTTGCCTTCCAGTTACCTCATCCTCGCCCTTCCTGGATGCTGTTATCTTCTGACTGCCACCCCATTGCCTTTGATTTACTAAGGACTCTGGCATCAGCTTTGGGCTTCCTCTCCATCCTCACTCCTATCATTATTTTGGGTGACCTCATCATCTATGGTGAAGAATCTCATCCAACAACATAATGTCACAGTTCTGGATCTCCCTCCTGAATGCTAATGCTGTCTACTTTAGACCATCTGCCCCAGGAGTACATGCTGGGACTGTACCACTTAGAATTACTTCTGTCTCTAGCTACAACCTCCTGTCCTCATGCCTTATTCCCACAATACTAGCTCTTCACAAAACCTCCTCCCCTTACCATTACAATTGAATCCCCTTCTCCTTCTATGTTCCCCTAGAGTGCCAGACTTCTCCTTCTCTTCTCAGCCTGAACTACATCCCCACTGAGACCCATAATTCCCTTGTGTCACTATCCTTCTATTCTTTTTTTTTTTTTTTTGAGACAGGGTCTCACTCTGTTGCCCCAGCTAGAGTACAGTCATCAGAGCTCACTGCAACCTCAAACACCTGGGCTCAAGTGATCCTTCTGCCTCAGCCTCCCGAGTAAGTGGAACTACAGGTGTGTGCCACCACATTCAGCCAACTTCTTAAATTTTTCTGTAGAGACAAGGTCTATTTTGCTTAGGCTGTTCTCAAATTTGTGGCTTCAAACAAACCTCCCCCTTCTACCTCAGTCTCCCAAAGTGCTGGGATTATAGGGTTATCTTCCTATTGCATTAATTACTGTTCAACAAAACTGTGCAACTGTGGCTCAAGGCTACACCTAGCTTTTTTCAATCCTAGATTGTGCCAGTTACAAGGAACCAGGTAAATCATGATCATGGAGATCAAATTCATGACCTTCAATCTTAGTCAGGCTCCCAGCCCTGAAGGCAACCTTTTTTTTTTTTTTT
>NW_003852701.1:275535-290445 GCF_000181295.1 Otolemur garnettii
AAAAAAACAACTGGGCAGCACTTGTGGCTCAAGGAGTAAGGGTGCCCACCCCATATACTGGAGGTGGCAGGTTCAAACCTGCCCCGGCCAAAAAAAAAAAAAAATCCCACTGAGTCCCTGCCCCTCAAGGGACAAATACCCTAGTCTTCCACTTTACGAGAGAAAGGGGAGAGAGGAGGGAGGGGGATTGGTAAACTCTAACCTAATCATGATGTAAAGGGTATACAGGGTGAAGGGCTAAACTACAACTTGAACCTTACCTAACAAATGTAAATGCTATAACCTACTCATTTGTACCCTCATATTAATCTGAAATTTTAAAAAAAGGACTGATGTCAGCTCAGTGCCTGTAGCTCAAGCAGCTAGGGTGCCAGCCACATATACCATAGCTGGCGGGTTCGAATCCAGCCTGGGCCCACCAAACAACAATGACAACTCCAACCAAAAAATAGCCGAGCATTGTGGCGGGTACCTGTAGTCTCAGCTACTTGGGAGGCTGAGGCAAGAGAATCGCTTAAGCCCAAGAGTTGGAGGTTGCTGTGAGCCCACGACACTCTACCCAGGGCGACAGTTTGAGACTCCGTCTCAAAAAAAAAAAAAAAGATTGATGTTATTAAGCATGACTTCCCTAATTCTACCCCTTCCCTTCTCCCCACCCCAATTTCTACAACCATATCCACCTGGCCTTTTTCTCTAAGACCTCGAGCATAAGGTGTCCCTTTCTATTCAAAGGTCAACTACTCCACCTCAGGCCTGAACCCCCTTTTTCCTAGCTCTCACTCCTTTATATCTTTACCTCTCCTCTTCTTTTTTTTTTTTTTTCAGAGATAGAGTCTTACTTTGTCACTCTCAGTAGAGTACTGTGGCGTCACAGCTCACAGTAACCTCCAGCTTTGGGCTTAGGTGATTCTCTTGCCTCAGCCTCCCAAGTAGCTGGGACTACAGGTGCCCGCCACAATGCCTGACTATTTCTTTGTTGCAGTTTGGCGGGGGCCAGTGCCCTACTCAATGAGCCACAGGCGCCGCCCTACCTCTCTTAATCTACTGGATTCTTCACCTCAGCCTTACTCCCACGTTTTCCCCGTTCTGAAGAATCAAAATAAAACTTTCTCTTAATCCTTTGTCTTCCTCTATCTACCATCCCATTTTCATGATTATCAATTAAAACCTGCTATATAGGGCGGCGCCTGTGGCTCAAAGGAGTAGGCCGCCGGCCCCATATATCGGAGGTGGCAGGTTCAAACTGTCCTGGCCAAAATCTGCAAAAACAAAACAAAACAAACAAAAAAACCCCACCTGCTATAAGGCTCAGTGCCTGTAGCACAGTGGTTATGGTGCCGGGCACATACACTGAGGCTGGCAGCCCGGGCCTGCTAAACAACAATGACAACTGCAACAAAAAAACAGCTGGGCATTGTGGTGGGTGGTGGGTGCCTGTAGTCCCAGCTACTTGGGAGACTGAGGCAAGAGAATCGCTTAAGCCCAGGAGTTTGAGGTTGCTGTAAGCTGTGACACTATGGCACTCTACTGAGGGCAACATAGTGAGACTCTGTCTCAAAATAAAATAAAATAAAATAAAACCTGCTATGATGTCCACACTGATTATCTACAATTTATTACTTCCGTGTCAGTCCTTTAGTCACTTCAGTCTGGCTTCTACCTTTCTCAGGCCACCCAAATCATTCTTGCCTTAAGCCACCTCTAATTTCCAAATTTAAACAGTATTGTTTCCTGTCCTCATCTTATTTGGCCATTTTGCTGTGCATAATAGATCATACTCTCTTTTTACCAAACCTCCAGCCTCTCTGGGAGATCATTTTGCACTTCCTGTAGCTGCCTCCTCTGCCTGACCCAGGATCATATCCTCTGCTCTTCTATAAACTCTCCATAGGTAATCTCATAAACTGTCATAGGCTCCATTATCATATTACTGACTCCTAAAACCTACTAGTGCAGCCCAGACCTTTCCCTCAAACATCAGATTCAAGTATCCAACCACTTCCTGACTACATCTTCACTTAGATGTCCCACAGACATATCAAAGTCAACATATCTAAATGTGAACTCATGAATTTTATCACCACTCTTTGTGTACCTTTGATGTTAGCAAGTTAGAAATCCACTCCAGAAAACAGAATGATTGTTTATCCCTACCCCACCCCATCCCCAATCCAATAAATCATCAAGTTCTGACTATATCACATCCTAAATATTTATAGAATCTTTTCTCTCCTTTTAGTTCCCACAGCCTTTACCTTACCTCAGGCCACCATCATCTCACAGGACTACTGCCATAATCTTCTCACAGTTCTTACTGACCCTTCAGGGACTTCCTTAGCATCCAAAATAGCATTTTCCATGATTCAATCTTTGTTTTTGTTTTCATTCTTACCATCTGCTCTTCTGTCTTGAGTTTTTGCTCCACCAACACTACACAGACCACAGTTTCTCATCTCAGAGGTTTTGCTGCTGGAACCTCTGTAGAGAATGCTTTGACCTACCTCCACTGCCCATTTTGACCTACCTAACTCATCTCCAGAAAGTCTTCCTTTCTCCGTTCCCCAGGTAGATGATGCACTTTCTCAGTTTCCATAACAGCCCCATATACATCTCTCAACCTTCCATTTAGTACAATGCTTTATGATTACTGTGCTTTCCCCCAGTACTTCGAGAGCTCCTTAAGACCAAGGATCTGTCTTACTCTTACATCCTCAGAGCTTGCACTGTGCCTGACACATTTCTGTTCACTGGATGAATGAGTCCTTCCCTGATTGCCGACATCATTCTTTAAGCATTAAAAGGAATTTTAAAGACCAGAATCAACATGGACTTTTTTATTGCTGCCTTTCGACAGGATTACACTTTATATAGCTCTAATAACAGCTTAAAATAACAGCCTCAAGTCATCACCTTCCAGGAACCATTGCCAACAGCTTCTATCACCCACCAGGATGGTCCTTGTATCGTAGCCCTACAACTATTCCTACAACTTCAGTAGCCCTTCGCGCATTTATCCTTTCTAAGCCTTTCTGAAAATCCCCAGACATAATCAACGGCGGCCGGCTCTGTGGGGCCGCTGGCCACCTGCTACCTCCATCCCAGAACCCGGAGACTGCCTATTTGTTCCTGCCCCGGATCCTCTCCCAACCCCATTGTCTTTTGATCGCTCTGACCACGCTACCTTTCCCTTTTCCAGAACCGGTCTTTCCCTTGGGTGGCATCTTTGAAACGGGTCGTCCAACACCCAACAGCTCGCAGTTGCGTAACAAAGCCCCTTCAGGCCCCACAGGCATGTCCTAAACAATGCCTGAAAGCGGCATCCCAATTGACTGTTCCTATTGGGTCTCCAGAAGCAGGCATAGTTTGGGACAGAACCATTCCTTTGACACTCGGACCAATGGGGTTGAAGATCTCTGACCAATAAGAATCCTGAACCTGGTAGGGGGCGGAGACATCTCACGCTACTGTTTCCACTAGCTCCCCACCCCTCGCCCACTTCCTCCACGCTTGCGCAGTAGGAACTGTAGGGCTGCAGTCGGTCCGAGCTGGCTCCCGCCAATCCCGCGGGGCCGCGAGACAAAGGGAAAGCAGGAAGAGCCACGTTGGTGGCCGCCTTCTACCGTTCCTCATACACCCTGGCCTTCACTGCCTGGCAGTTTTTCGGATTTTTTGTTTGTTTTTTTGAGACAGAATCTCACTTTGTCTCCCTGGGTAGGGTGCTGTGCCTTCATAGCTCACAGCAACCTCAAACTCTTGGGCGCAAGAGATTCTCTTGCCTCATCCTCCAAAATAGCTGGGACTATGGGCGCCTGCCACTACATCCGGCTGTTTTTAGAGATGGAGTGTCGCTCTTGCTTGGGCTGGTCTTGAACTCCGGAGCTCAGTCAGTCGACCCACCTCCGCCTCCCAGAGTACTGGGATTAGAGACGTGAGCCACCGCCCCGGCTCCCAGTTTTTCGTTTGTTAATTTTATTTTGCACCTGTAATTGATTGGATTCAGAAGGTAGTTTTTTTTTAAAAGCCTGTCGCCCCTCTCCCTCTTGCAGAACTCAGTCGTGGAGAAACAGTGGGATCAATCTAAATGCTCCAGATAGGGGAAATGGCCTTATGGCAGACCAAGATAAAGAATAAAATTCCTTTTTAAAAATAACATATATTACGTACTATGTAGTAAGGGCAGGAAAGCTATATAGCAAAATGACCAGTGGTGCTAGTACATATAGGTTGTTGTGTATATTTCTGTGTATTTTCTAAAATTTCTATAATGGTACGATATATTAGTGAAAAGCATGGACTCAGGAGCTAGACTTGGCTTGTTTCAAATCCCTGCTCCACCATCTGTCTACAAGCCCTGTGACCTTGAGGAAGTTTCCTCACTTCTCTTGTACTCAGTTTTATCATCTATGAAATGGAGTTGATGATAATACATAGGTATTATCTACTTACAGGATATGAGGAGAATTAAACAAGTTCTTGTTGTAAAGAACATGCAACAGTGGCTGGCACAATGTTAGCCTTAGCTAAATGATTTTTTTTTCTTTTGAGACAGAGTCTCAAGCTGTCACCCTGGGTAGAGGGCTGTGGCATCACAGCTCACAGCAACCTCAAACTCTTGGGCTTAAGTGATTCTCTTGCCTCAGCCTCCTGAGTAGCTGGGACTACAGGCGCCTGCCACAACGCCCAGGTATTTTTTTTGTTGCAGTTGTCATTGTTTAGCAGGCCCGGGCTGGGTTTGAACACGCCAGCCTCGGTGTATGTGGCCGGCACCCTACCCACTGAGCTACAATGGTTTTTGAATTTGTGCCCGCACACTTTTTCTCCTCTAATCTGCAATTCCTACCCCCTTCAGAAATTCGTATACTGTATAATGTTGGAACTTTTCCTCCATTCTATGAGATAACTGCCAGCCAGAATATACAGGGTGGCCATAAAGTCCATGTGCAATTGTACATGGTCCTCTGGTTCAGAGTTTAGTTGTTGGATGCCCACTCTTGGCTTGGAGATGCTTCTTGCCCAAACAAGGGGTCATGTATTTTTGAGATTGTACCTATGCTCAACTCAGACATAACAAGGACCCTCCCCTCTTATGTTGCACTGCTGTGACTTCTGGCCACAGCTTGGACACTTCTTGTTCGGGATTGACAGTGATCAGCTGTGGAAAATGCATCCAGTGCTGATGGGATCATTGCTTCCCTACTTCTGAAGTGGATCCTGTCCCTGTGTTGACCTTCCAGGTCTACCTCAGAGATGGGGGGATTGGGGATTAGCAATGACCATGTGCCCCCCTCCTATTCATCAGATCATCCACAGTGAGAAGGCATATTTACTTCTGATTTTTCATTGTGAAGAACATTTCCTGTGACCACTGGCTATGGCAGTCTCAGAGTAAGAATGAACCAAACTAGAGTTCTGGTCCCAGTGAAGAGCCAACATGAATGGCTGATGTGCCTGGCAAATTCTTAGTGCCTGGAACATTGTGAAAGCTCCATGCATCCCAGCAGATAATAAAAGCAATAGCAATAATAAGCAAGCCTGTCTGAATTCGTTCAAAGCCATGCCAAAAGGCCAATAGCTCTGAGGAGAAAAGAATGGCGTAAGTCTGCTGGGGGTTTTAGGGTCAAAAAAGCTTTAATACAGTCAGATGCAAAACCATGGATGATCTGAACTACCCAGTGTGTATCACAAAAAGATTGGGCAGGAAAATATGATAAAGTTTTTTTCAAGAACTCTTGCAAAGAACAGCTAGAAAATATGATAAAATTTTGAGTATCAGTTCTGGAATGTGAGTTTATCTCTAACTTTTATTTTCTTCTATTTATATTCTGTTATACCACTTGGCATGTATTATTTTTCAATGCAAGATAAAGGTCAATAAATGTTACTGGGCTCGGCACCTATAGCTCAACCGGCTAAGGTGCCAGCCACGTACACCTAAGGTGGCGGGTTCGAATCCCCAGCCCGGACCTGCCAAACAACAGTGACGGCTGCAACCAAAAAAAATAGCCGGGTGCTGTGGCGGGTGCCTGTGGTCCCAGCTACTTGGGAGGCTGAGGCAAGAGACTCGCTTGAGCCCAGGAGTTGGAAGTTACTGTGAGCTGTAATGCCACGGCACTCTACCCAGGGGGACGGCTTGAGGCTCTGTCTCCAAAAAAGTAAATAAATAAATAAATAAATAAATAAATAAATGTTACTGGAAAAAAAGACCACCTAAAGCCAGCTTCTATACAGGATTAAGTCTGCACCAGTATGTGGAGGCAGACTGGAGGAGTCTGTGAAGCAGAGTGACAAATTAACTGAAAAGAGAGCAGGGGGAGCATAAAGGAGGAAAATTCAGCCTTGAAACCATGGTAACATCTGCTGGAGTGTGCACAGTGACTCAGAGCTGAGAATGGCTGCCAGTTGTATTTTCTACTAATTATCTCCTCAGACTGATTCTTCCACACATTACTTAAAGAAGGACAATGAGGAAGGGAAGGTGGGCAGCCCTCTTCCCAGAACAGAGCTTCACAAAACTTGGCTCAGACTCACCCATTGCCTCATTTCATCTGCTGCACAACAAGGGACTACAGTTTATTTCTTATTTAAGATCCCAGAGCTTATTCTGCAAAGGAAAGCTTGAAGCAACAAAACAGAGATCTGGTTGATCACATTCATAGGTGGTTAATGCGTAGGGAGCTCTGGGCCCTAGACTCTAGAGACAGAGAAGGTAGAAAAAGGTCACCTTTGGAAATTGAAACCAGGAAAAAAATCAATACGC
Source organism: Otolemur garnettii (assembly GCF_000181295.1). NCBI lineage: Eukaryota > Metazoa > Chordata > Mammalia > Primates > Galagidae > Otolemur > Otolemur garnettii. The sequence continues at coordinate 282,293 of NW_003852701.1, forward strand.
AGTGGATGAAATCAAGCACCTGCAAAAGTAGCCACCCTTCATGGCAAATGGACATAGGTATATAGCTGATAGATCTGATGTGTCTTCTTGAGTCCAGTCAATGGCTGAAGAACTTTCTAACCCACTTCATGCTATTGTAACTTGTCTGGCATGAGGTAATGAAACTTTGAGTGACTAGGTTTTCAAAAAGGGCTTCAGAGAAGAAGACTCCATCTATGTCCAGCATTGTCTAAGCAAAAGAACTAGTTTCTGGAAGATGTTACTATTCCAGTATCTAGCAAGGTGGGTTTTTTTCAGAGGCAGTGTTTGTTTGTGACAGTGGCAAACAACCCACCACAAATGGCAGATGTTCTATGAGCTAGAAGCTTTCTCTTCAGAATCTTTTTTAGTTTTCACAGCAGCCTTATTGGAAAATATCACTATTACCATTTTAGAGCTGAAGAAATAGGCTCATGGATGTTAAGAAACGTGCCAAAGTTTTCACAGCTAGAGAGGGCTGAGGCGGGGTTGGTCTCTGTACTCAAGTCTATCTGATTTCTAAGCTGATATCCTCTCCGTGACACCAAGCTTCCTCAGGCTTTGCCATCCCCTAAATTAAATCCAAGAGGCTTGACGCTCATAGCACAGTGGTTAAGGCACCAGCCACATACACCGAGGCTGGCAGGTTCAAACCTGGCCTGGGCCAGCTAAACAACAATGACAACTGGAACAAAAAATATCCAGGTGTTGTGGTGGGCACCTGTAGTCCCAGCTACCTGGGAGGCTGAGGCAAGAGAATCGCTTGAGCCCAAGAGTTTGAGGTTGCTGTGAGCTGTGATGCTATAGCACTCTACCAAAAGCGACAAAGTGAAACTCTGTCTCAAAAAAAAAAAAAATTAAATCCAAGAACATCTAGTTCCCTTTGTTCTGAGTGCACGTTCACCAAGTCAGCTACCCAGAAACCTTGAGGCCTATAGGGGCATTCCGTGGAAGAGGCCCCAGGATCAAGTTATGCCCCAGTCTGAGACATAAATAAATTAGGCTCTGGCTTATGTATCACTGTGTCAGTTATGACATGGAACATGCTCACCTCTGTCTGCTGTGCTGAACTTCCTGGACTGCAGAAACATATAGGCAAGGAGAAGGAACACAGTATGGGTGCAGGACAGTGGGCACAGTACTGCAGAGGCAGCCACTGGGAGGAGGTCTTCTGCATCCTCACCCTGGGGAACTGGCCTCCAGGTCCAGTGGATTCTGTTTCCTAAACAGTGTTTTTCCCTGACTCCCATCATTTTATGGTAAACAGTGAACATTTTGCTGGATTTGTTTTATCACATATTCACCCATTAATCCATCCTATTTTTGCATTTCAAACCAAATCACAGACGTCAGTACATTCCATCCCTAAACACTTAAGTAGTGATACTGTTAACTAGGATTCACTGATCTTCTTTGGCATATGTCCCCTTAACCTCCTCCCCACTGCCATAGCCTTCTGCACATTCTCTGGACCATTGAGATAGCCTCCACATTAATCCCCCTGCTGCCAGTCTCACCCCCTCTTCAAGCTATCCCCTGCAGCATCTGAGAGGGAGCTCTCAGAAACACAGACCTGACTTTGTCACTACTCCCAATTAAGACGGTTCAATGCCTCCCTATTGTCTGATAGGACAGCTTCTCACTCCTGAGCCTGGAGGCCCAACGGCCTTTATGCTGACATCTGAAACTTCATTTCTTGCTAGTTCCCATTGGGTTCCAACCATAGCAAGTTGCCAATTATAGGCCTTATCTTAAGACTCCATGCTGTTTTCTGTGCATGAAATGTCCTTCCCCATTTTTTTTTAAACTTTGGAAGCAGCATTAACATTTTATTTCTTTGATTGGTCAGTGAATATTTATTTCCTACTGTCATGAAAACACATTTTCACTTAAAAATATTTATAATAAGACTGAGTACATTGGATACTTTTTCTTCCATTCTTGAGATACTTTGCTAAGAAGAATATGTTCCAGCTCCATCCATGTAAACATGTAAGAGGTAAAGTCTCCATCTTTCTTTAAGGCTGCATAATATTCCATGGTGTACATATACCACAATTTATTGATCCATTCATGGGTCGATGGACACTTGGGCTTCTTCCAAGACTTAGCAATTATGAATTGGGCTGCAATAAACATTCTGGTACATATATCTTTGTTATAATGTGATTTTTGGTCTTCTGGATATATACCTAGTAGGGGAATTGTAGGATCGAATGGCAGGTCTATTTTTAGATCTCTAAGTCTTCTCCAAACATCTTTCTGAAAGGAATGTATTAGTTTGCATTCCTGCTAGCAACGAAGAAGTGTTCTCTTTTCTCCACATCTACGCCAACATCTCTGGTTTTGGGATTTTGTGATGTGGGCTAATCTTACTGGAGTTAGATGACATCTCAAAGTAGTTTTGATTTGCATTTCTCTGATGATTAAGGATGATGAGCATTTTTTCATATGTCTGTAGGCTGTGTGCCTGTCTTCTTCAGAGAAGTTTCTCTTCAAGTCCCTTGCCCATTCTGAGATGGGATCACATGTTCTTTTCTTGCTAATATGTTTGAGTTCTCTGTGGATTCTTTGAAACCAATTTACAGCTTTCCCATGAAAGCTACAACCCAATCATAGCCCAAGAAGAAGGGGAAAGGAAGGGGAGGGGAAGGGAGGGAGGATGATGGGTGGAGGGAGAGCAACCGGTGGGACCACACTCACGGTGCATCCCACAAGGGCACATGTGAAACCCACTAGGTGTAGAATACAAATGTCTCAACACAATAACCAAGGAAATGCCGTGAACGCTATGCTGACCAGCCTGATGAAAGCATTTCAGACTTTGTGTAAAACCAGCTCATTATACCCCATGATTGCATGAACGTACGCAGCTATGATTGAACAATAAAAAATTAAAATAAAATAAATTATTTATAAAGGAAAGGAAACTTAGTGCCTTTATTCCCTTAAAATAAAACCAACCAAAAACCTTCTTTGTTAAACCTTTCCTCATTGTGATAATTAGCTTATATAAGTGAATAAATTATTACTTCAATATATCAAAAATCCTATCTTGCCAACTACAATATATTGTCTTGGTTTCTTTTATCAATTTGCAAAATAAAACTGCAATTTAATTATAAAAACATATACACATATAATAGAAATACTTGTAAATGATTATGCACTAAAGTGTTAACACTGGTAACCTCAAGAGTGGAAGTGGGGGACAGGTAGCAAAATATTGTGATTTTCTGCATACATCTCTTTTCTATGCTATGTATGTTATTTTTATAATTAAAAAATAGAAAAAAATAATAAAGTGAACTTTCTGGCATTCTTTTTTTGAGACAGAGCCTCAAGCTGTCCCCCTGGGTAGAGTGCCATGGCATCACAGCTCACAGCAACCTCCAACTCCTGGGCTCAAGTGAGTCTCCTGCCTCCGCCTCCCAAGTAGCTGAGACCACAGGTGCCCACCACAATGCCCAACTATTTTTTGGTTGCAGCCGTCATTGTTGTTGTTTGGCAGGCCTGGGCTGGATTCGAACCCACCACCTTAGGTGTATGTGGCTGGCGCCTTAGCCACTTGAGCCACAGGCGCTGAGCCAACGTTCTGGCTTTTTTCTCTCTCTCAACACATACAACTACTGCCATAAAGGAAACAGGCCCCTATGAACCCTTGTGTTTTCTGGTGCCAGTCAGAATGGATGAAGTTGGAAGTGTGTATGACAACCCGGAGGCCTTCTTCATAGAGCAGTAGCATCATTTTCCTGGCAGAGGGAAATGTTTCCCTAAGGCTTTGCCTGGGCGTGTAAATGAGCCTTAGCTTCTCGTTTATCACACAAGCAGGATTGGTTCCTTCCTGAACTCTGGTGGATACTGTTTTATAAGCCAGTCCACATCAAAGCAGTAGTTAAACTGAGCTGAAGAAACGAATGTCCCAAAGAGAGGAGACAAAATATCCTTGATGTGAAGGGCTCCAGAGTTGTACTTTGGCTTAATTCCCGAGACTCTAGTAATGTAAAACTGGAAGGGATTCCCTATATCCAACGTGTCCCAAATATCCTGGCCTTCCCCTGATGTTTGGTATTCATCTCCCTCCTTTTTGAGCCTGTGACAAGCAGGAGCACTGTGATTTCCAGTTCTTTGGGCAGTGCCATCCTTGAGGACAGAAATGTCTTCCTCCTCTTTGACCACCACTTTCTTAGCCTGCTTCTCTGGTGTTTCTGGTTGTAGCTCATCATCACTGCTGGAGAGACACCAGCCTAGGTGCTCCTGAGAATCACTTCTCTGCCTTTTTGATCCCGAATCTGTATTGCTGAATTTCACAGATGATATTTTCCTCCTGTGTGCAGCTTTCCAGGCCTTGGAACAGGTGTACCTTGGTTAATTTGCTGCTTCTTGCCCAGCATGGGAGAGAAAAGAGGGAGATGGCTTGTACAGTTTTGGCTTTTCATCCTCGCTTTCATCACTACTGGATATTGTCCACTTTCCATAGTCACCTTCCTGAGACATTATACTTCTGATGCACCAGAGTACTTGAATCCCGTCCCGTGGTGCTGCCACGCATGCGCCCAGTTCAAACTTTTACCCCATTTTTGATCTGGCTAACTCTTAATTACCTTTCAAGACTAAGTTCAGATACTACCTCCTCCTGGAGGCCTTTCCTGACCCTATTTTCCTTTTTTTCCCAGGGTAGGCTGCACACTCCTTTGTGCTCCCAAAGTAACCTATGCTTATCCCTAACATTGTATGATTTCTATTATTTTAAACTTGTAAAGTTTTGTTTTATGGCCTATAATGTGATCTATCTTGGTGAATGCATTATATGTGCTTGAGAAGAATATGTACTCTGCCATTGTTGATTCTACATACGTCAATTGGATCTTGTTGGTTGATGGTGCTGTTGAATTCTTTTATAGCCTCCCTAAATTAATTTTGTTGTAGTTGTTGCTATTTAGTTAGCCTTTCTTTGCCTTTTAAAAAATTATTATCATTATTTTTTGTAGATATGAGGTCTCACTATTGTTGCCCAGGCTGGTCTTGGACTCTTGGCCTTAAGTGATCCTCTTGCCTCAGCGTCCCAAAGTGCTAGTATTACAGATATGCAGTACTGCACTTAGCCCTATTATTATTATTTTTAATTGACACATAATAATTGTACATATTTATAGGCTACAGTGTGATGTTTTGAAAAATGTATACAACGTGTAGTGATCAAATCAGAGTAATTAGCATATTCATCACCTCAAACATTCATCATTTCTTTATGTTGAGAACATTCAAAATCTGCTCTTCTACCTATTTGAAAATATACAATAATTTTATGTTTATTATAGTCATTTTTTATTGCTATGGAACACTAGAACTTTATTCTCCTATCTGGCTATATTTTTGTATTTGATAACCAACCTCTGTCTTGATAAATTTCTGCCTACTTATTCAATTAATTGTTGGCAGAGGGATGTTGAAATTCCCAGATGTAATTGTGGATTTGCCCATTTCTCCTTTTAGCACTACCTGTTTTTACTTGCATAATTTGAAGTTCTGTTATTAGATGCATAAATGTTTAGGATGGCTATATCTTCTTAATGAACTGACCACTTGATCATTTTGAAATGACTTTCTTTTTTTTTTTTTTTTTTTTGAGACAGAGCCTCAAGCTGTCCCCCTGGATAGAGTGCTGTGGCATCACAGCTCACAGCAACCTCCAACTCCTGGGCTGAAGCGAGTCTCCTGCCTCTGCCTCCCAAGTAGCTGGGACCACAGGCGCCCGCCACAGCACCCGGCTACTTTTTGGTTGCAGCCATCATTGTTGTTTTGGTGGGCCCGGGCTGGATTCGAACCCGCCACCTTAGGTGTATGCGGCTGGTGCCTTAGCCACTTGAGGCACAGGCGCCAAGCCTTGAAATGACTTTCTTTATCCCTGGTAATATTTAGTCTGAAATCTACTTTGACATTAATGTAGGCATTTCAGCTTTCTTTTCTTTTCTTTTTTTTTTTTTCTTGAGACAGAGCCTCAAGCTGTCACCCAGGGTAGAGTGCCATGGCATAACAGCTCACAGCAACCTCCAACTCCTGGGCTTAAGAGATTCTCCTGTCTTCACCTCCCAAATAGCTGGGACCACAGGTGCCTGCCACAACACCTGGCTATTTTTTGGTTGCAGCCGTCATTGTTGTTTGACGGGTCAGGCTGAATTTGAACCTGCCAGCTCAGATGTTTGTGGCTGGCACCTTAGCCGCTTGAGCCACAGGCGCCAAGCCTCAGCTTTCTTTTCATTGGTGTTAACATGATATACATTTTCCATCCTTTTACTTTTAACTTATTTTTGTTTTTATACTAAAGTAAATATCCAATGTACTCAGTACTATTATGAAATCAATTTATAATCACTCACACTTTCATATGAAAGATGAATCACACCCATAGCCCAGGATGAAGGAGAGAAGGGAGGGAGATAGGAGGGAAGGGAGGTGGTTTGATGGCGAGTAGGACCACACCTATGGAGCATATTGCAAGGGTACAAGTCAAATCTATCAAGTATAGAACACAAATGTCTTAACACAGTGATTAAGTAAATGAGGTGAAAGCTATGATAATTTGTTGGATGTAACCACTCCAATTTGTACAAAAAATCAACATATGGAATCCCACACAGGCATAAATGTATTCATGAGCTATGTATGTATGACTTAATAAAAGGGAAAAAAAATAAATTAGGGACTTACTAGGGTGCATATAGTTGAGTTCTGTGTTTTTCTTACCAATATGGCAATCTTTCTCTTTCAATTGGGGGTGTGTAGACCATTTACATTTAATGTGATTATTGATATAGTTAGATTTAAATCTACCATCTTTCTACATGGTTTATACTTGTTCTATCTGTTATTCATTCCATTTTTCCTCTTTCTCTGCATTCCTTTGGATTAAGTATTTTTATGGTTCATTTTTCTTTTTTTTTTCTTTTGAGACAGAGTCTTAAGCTGTTGCCCTGGATAGAGTGCTGTGGTGTCACAGCTCACAGCAACCTCCAACTCTTGGGCTTAAGTGATTTGTCGGATATGTGGTTTACAAATATTTTCTCCCAATCTCTAAGCTTGTCTTTTCATCCTCTAAGGAGTCTTTTGCAGAGCAAAAGTCTTTAATATTTTTCTTTTATCAATCATGCTTATGGTGTCACATCTAAGGACTCTTTATCAAGGCATAAGTCTGAAGATTTTTCTCCTATATTTTCATCTAAAATTTTTATTTTTTTACATTTTATATTTAAATCTATGATCCATTTAAGTCAATAGGTACAGATCAATGTTTATTTATTTTTGTGTATAGATGTACAACTGGTCCAATGTCATTTGTTGAAAAAGCTATCCTTTGAATTGCTTTTGTACTTTTGATAAAAATCAATTGGCTCTATTTGTGTGAGTCTGTTATGGATTCCCTAATTTTTTTCCCCTGATCTATGTGTCTACCCCTCCACTAATATCACACAACAGCATACAGTCTTGATTACTGTAGCTACATACTGAGTCTTAAAATTGGATAGAGCAATTCCTACATCTTCATTTTTTTTCAAACTTATGTTAGCTATTCTAGTTCCTTTTATCTTTCCGCATACATTTTAGAATAATCTTTTGTATCTACAAAAAATGTTGCTGGGGTTCTGATTGAAATGATGTTAAGCCTGTAAAACACTTTGAGGAGAGTTAACATAATTACTATGTTGAGTCCTTTAATCCATGTTGTTGGATCTTTTTTGATTTTCTTCATCAGTGTTTTGTAGATCCAGGGCACAAACCCTGCACATGTTTTGTTAGATTTATACCTACGTATTTTCTTTCTTTCTTTCTTTCTTTTTGAGACAGAGCCTCAAGCTGTCCCCCTGGGTAGAGTGTTGTGGCATCACAGCTCACAGCAGCCTCCTATTCCTGGACTCAAGTGATTCTCCTGCCTCTGCCTCCCAAGTAGCTGGGACTACAGGTGCCCACCACAACGCCCGGCTGTTTTTGGTTACAGCCATCATTGTCGTTTGGCGGGACCAGGCTGGATTCAAGCCCGTCAACTCAGGTGTATGTGGCTGGTGCCTTAGTCACATGAGCCGCAGGTGCTGAGCCTATACCTACATATTTTCTTTGAGTTTTTTTTTTTTTTTTGA
>NW_003852701.1:290716-292504 GCF_000181295.1 Otolemur garnettii
GAGCCACTTTTCTTTGAGTTTTAAATGTAGTTTTAATTTTGGTTTCCACATGTTCATTATCTTGTATCCTGAGACCTTGCTGAGCTCATTTATCAGTTCTAGGAGTTTTATTTATTGTAGATTCTTCATGATTTTCCTATATAGACTATTATACCATCTCCAGATAGAGATAATGTTTTTTTTTTTTTTTTTGGCTGGGGCTGAGTTTGAACCCGCCACCTCCGGCATATGGGGCCGGCGCCTTACTCCTTTGAGCCACAGGCGCCGCCGGGGATAATGCTTTTATTTTATTTATTTTGTTTTTGTATTTTTTTTTTCTTTTTGAGACGGAGCCTCAAGCTATCCCCCTGGGTAGAGTGCTATGGCATCACGCTCACAGTAACCTCCAACTCCTGGGCTCAAGCGAGTCTCCTGCCTCAGCCTCCCAAGTAGCTGGGGCCACAGGTGCCCGCCACAACACCCGGCTATTTTTTCTTTTTTTTGGTTGCAGCCATCATTGCTGTTTGGCAGGCCCGGGCTGGGGATTCGAACCTGCCACCTTAGGTGTATGTGGCTGGTGCCTCAGCCGCTTGAGCCACAGGTGCCGAGCCCTTTTATTTTATTTTATTTTAATTTTTAGAGACAGAGTCTCACTATGTTGCCCTTGATAGAGTGCTGTGTTATCACAGCTCACAGCAACCTCCAGCTTTTGGGCTTAGGTGATTCTCTTGCCTCAGCCTCCTGAGTAGCTGGGACTACAGGCACCTACCACAACGCCCGGCTATTTTTTTGTTGCTGTTTGGCTGGGGCCAGGTTTGAACTCTCCACCCTCCGTATATGGGGCCAGTGCCCTACTCACTGAGCCACAGGTGCCGCCCCCAGGGATAATGTTTTTACATAGAGATGGGATCTCGCTATGTTACTCAGCTTGTTCTCCAACTTCTGACATTAGACTATCTTCCTGCCTCAGCCTGCCAAAAATATTTGGATTACAGGAATGAGCCACCACACACAGACAAACAGGGATAATTTTATTTCTTTATTTCTTTCCAATCTGTATGCCCTTCATTTCTTTTTCTTGTTCTATAATTCCGACTGGAACCTCCAGTATTATGTTAAATAAGACTGGCCACAGCTGGAAGCTGGACACTGGAGGGAACTTAAAAGGAGCATGAAAGTGTAAACAAACAAGTGTCAAAGTCCGGGCGGGATTAGTGGGACCATTTCATAGCCTTCCTTCCCATTTACCGTAGCATAAGCCAGAATTTCCTTATGTGCTTTGCCGAGCACAAGCTCCACTTGACAAAAAGATTCCACAATCAAGAAGGCCTGGGGGCCGGGCACCCTGGCTCACACCTATAAGCACTTGGGAGGCTGAGGCATGTGGATTGTCTGAGTTCACAGGTTCGAGCCAGCCTGAGCCAAAGTGAGATCCTGTCTCTAAAAATAGCCAGGTGTTGTGGTGGGCACCTGTAGTCCCAACCACTTGAGAGGCTGAGGCAAGAGAATCGCTTAGGCGCAGGAGTTTGTGGTTGCTGTGAGCTATGACACCATGGCATTCTACTAAGGGTGACAAAGTGAGACCACCAAAAAGAGAGAAAAAAATAAGAAAAGAAGGCTTGGGAACTGCAGCTTAGAGCCTTCCTTGTGGCAATTAACAAATCTGTTTCCAGGGTGGGCAGGTGGCTCATGCCTGTAATCCTAGCTATGACACCATGGCACTCTACCAAGGGTGACAAAGCGAGACTGCCAAAAAGAGGAGAGGAGAGGAGAGGGGAGGAGAGGGGAGGAGAGGGGAGGGGAGGGGAG
>NW_003852701.1:293760-295189 GCF_000181295.1 Otolemur garnettii
GCGGGTCCGGGCTGGGGATTCAAACCCGCCACCTTAGGTGTACGTGGCTGGTGCCTTAGCCGGTTGAGCTATAGGCGCCGAGCCTAGAACCAAGATTCTAATACTACATAACTGTCTGAACATGAAACCTCTGTTATTTTCACTCCATTATACTGCAACTTGAAAGAATACTTCTGCTAGCATTTCCTAAAGTAGTTTTCCCCCAAATAAGGACATTATTAGCAGGTTTCAAAAATACCAGATTAAAAAGGTTTCTTTTCTGCTAACTTTGTAAAAACTTTTATTGTACATTCATTCACACCACAAATATTTATTTGGTGCATCAGACACTTAGGTGTTGGGGATACAGCAGTGAACCAGAGGCACAAGATTCCGGCCCACATGAAGTTTATAAGAGACACAAAACAAGGCACTATGTAAATAAAGACTGCAAATTTCTTCAGATTGCAGTAAGTGCTGTGCAGGGAGTCAAAATGGTGGTATGCTAGACAGGCGCTAGGAGAGGGAAGCTATGTTAGATGGATTGATCATAGAAGCTTCCCTGGGGTGACTTTCAGACCAAGACCTAAAAGAGCCTGGTGGGGAGTGTTCTAGGCAGGGGAATAGCAAGTGCAAAGACCCCTAAGGAGGAAGAAAGCTTGTTGTTTTCATAGAAAGAAATGGAGTGAAGTAGAGTGACCATGGTAAGGAGTTTGGACTCTATTCTATGAACAAAGGAAAACCATTAGAGGGTTTTAGGTGGGGGCACTCACATGACTTGAATTTTTTTTTTTGGAGGCAGAGTCTTACTATGTCGCCTTTGGTAGAGTGCCATGGCATCACAGCTCACAGCAACCTTAAACTCTTGGGCTTAAGCGATTCTCTTGCATTAGCCTCCCAAGTAGCTGGGACTACAGGTGCCCTCCACAACACCTGGCTATTTTTTGGTTACAGTTGTCATTACTGTTTAGCAGGCCTGGGCCTGGCTTGAACCCGCCAGCTTCTGTGTATGTGGCCAGCGCCGTCCTCACTGAGCTATGGGTGCCGAGCCAATGACTTGAAATTTTTTTGAAACAGAGTCTCATTCTGTCACCCTGAGTAGAGTGCCATGACATTATCATAGCTGACAGCAACCTCAAACTCTTGGGCTTAAGAGAGTATCCCCTTGCCTCAGCCTCCCGAGTAGCTGAGATTACAGGCTCCCACCACAATGCCTGGCTATGTTTTCTATTTTTAGTAAAGATGGTGTCCCACTGTTGCTCAGCCTGGTCTCCAACTCTTGAACTCAAGCAGTCTGCCTATCTCCGCCTTCAGGGTGCTAGGATTACAGGTGTGGGTCACCTCACCCAGCCATGATTTGACTTTTTTTTTTTTCTTTTGAGACAGAGCCTCAAGCTGTCCCCCTGGGCAGAGTGCCGTGGCATTACAACTCACAGCAACCTCCAACTCC
>NW_003852701.1:295330-298166 GCF_000181295.1 Otolemur garnettii
GGATTTGAACCCACCGCCTTAGGTATATGTGGCTGGCGCCTTAGCCACTTGAGCCACAGGCGCCTTAGCCTGATTTGACTTTTTTAGAGAACTATTCTAACTGTTAACATGGGGAACAGATTGAAGTGAAGCAAGAATGAAGGCAGGAGACCAGTTAGGACACTTCTGAAATAATCCAGGCAGAGTGGACAGTGGCTTGGGATAGAGTGGTGTATTAGTCAGGGTTCTCCAGAGAGACAGAACGAATAGGACATAGACAAATAGATAGATAGATAGATAGATGAGAAGGGATTTATTAGGGGAATGGGCTCATGTGATTCTGGAGGCTCAGAAATGCCACAACAGGCCATCTGCAAGCTGATGATCCTGGGATGCTGGTAGCATGGCTTGGTCGAGGTCCAAAGGCCTCAGAACTGGAGAAGCCAATGGTGTAATTCTCAGTCTGAAACCAAAGGCCTTAGAATCCAGGGGCCACTGGTGTAAGCCCTGGAGTTCAGAAGCCAGAGAGCTTGGAGAGAGAGAAAGAAAATGAGAATGAATCACCTTTCCTCTGCTATTGTTATCTGGGCCCCCAGCCAACTGGATGGTGCCTACACACATTCAGGGCAGATATTTCCTGCTCAGTGCACAGACTTCCATGCCAGTCTCTCTGGAAATATCCTCATAGACATGCCCAGAAGTAACAATGCCAATCTTCTAGGTATTCCTTAATCTAGTTGAGTTAGCACTAAAATTAACCACCACAGGTGGTGACCATGGAGATGGGGAGGCGTGGAATACTTTTGGTTATAATTTGAATACTGAGCTAATCAGGTTGGCTAATGAGTTGCAAGTGGGTGATGAGCGAAAGGGAAGAACCAAGTTTTAGGCTTCAGCAGCTGCATGGATGGTGGTGTCATTTATTAGGGTAGTGAAGATTTGAGAAAGAGCAAATTTGAGAGAGACAGGAATTAGTGTTATGCTATGTATATAAAATCTGAGAATTGCACACTAGACATCTGAGTGGTGATGCCAGGTGCACTGCTGGGTACACAGACCAACCGCCTGGGGCAGTGGTTGGGGCTAGAAAAAAAGATTTAAGAGTCACTTTCAGATTCATTCACACAACCTTTTCTTTCCTTTGCATAATTTTTCCTACTACAGATTCCCAGAAGTAGGATTACTGAGTAAAATGGTATGAGCATTTAAAATTTCCTGATATATATTGCCAGATTTTATTTCAAAGGGGCGGTACTTATTCATAGTGTTAGCAGCCAGCAACCATGCTTCAGTTTGGTACTCTTTCCTGCCTGACATATTGTAGATTCTTCCACCTTCCCTTAATTTTTACTACTATAATTGGCTATTCAGTTTTTAGAATTTAGTATGTCTTTGCTCATTAGGAAGAGTAGACATGTTTCCATATGTTTGTCTCCTAACAGTATTTCAAAGTCTACATGTGCATTTGCTCATTTTTACATTGAGCAAGAGAATCCTTGTCATGATTGTAAGGACACAGGAGGGTGAATCTTGGTTCTGCTCTGGTGTATCCTGTAGAGCAGAAGTCCTGTTGTCCGCTTATTTTATTTTTGCATTTTTTGACTGGGGCCGTGTCTGAACCGGCCACGTCCAGTATATGGGGCTGGCACTTTTTTAAATGGAAATTTGGAAGCTTCTTTCCTGAGCTTCCTTACCACTCTGTTCTTCAGGTGTGCTACATGCCTCTGGCTGCCCCTTCCTGGTCTCTTTCCTAAGGAAACTCCATTTCCTCCAGCCTTCCTTTCGATTTCCTATACCTCAGAATTGTATCTTGGGTCTTTAAAAAAATTTCTTATTGTAAAATGTAACATACATACATACATATATACATGCACACAGGGTGGTTCCTGTGGCTCAAGGAGTAGGGCGCTGGCCCCATATACTGGAGGTGGTGGGTTGAAACCCAGCTCTGGCCAAAAACAAAACAAAACAAAAAAGCAAAAAAAAACCCAAAACATATATACATGCACACAGAAAAGTTCTTAAAACAAATGGATAGTTCATACACTGGCATAATTAGTTACAAATGGCCACCAGACCTTCAATATGAAGAACCACCTTGTGGGTCAGAAAATAAAACTTTGCCAGCATCCCTGAATCCCTGAAATCTCCCATGTGTCCTTAGCAATTACAATTTACTTTTTTTTTTTTTGGAGACAGAGTCTCACTATGTTACCCTCGGTAGAGTGCTATGACGTCACAGCTCACAGCAACCTCCAACTCTTGGGCTTAAAGGATTCTCTTGCCTCAGCCTCCCAAGTAGGTGGGACTACAGGCACCCACCAAAACGCCTGGCTATTTTTGTTGTTGTTGTCATTGTTGTTTGGCAGGCCCTGGCTGGGTTTAAACCTGCCAGTACCAGTGTATGTGGCTGGCGCCTTAGCCGCTGAGCTATAGGCACAGAGCCTACTTTCTTTCTTTCTTTTTTTTTTTTTTTTTAGAGACAAGGCCTCACTCTATTGCCCAGGCTAGAGTGCAATACAGGGCAGTGACACAATCATAGCTCACTGTAACCTTGAATTCCTGGGCTCAAAAGATCCTCCCACCTCAGCCTCCTGAGTAGCTAGGATTACAGGTACACATCAACACACTTGGCTGATTTTTTAAAAAAATTGTTTTTTTGTACAGATGTGGTCTTGCTGTGTTGCTCATTCTGGTCTCCTAGCCTTAGGCAATCTCACCAGCCTTGGCCTCCCAAAGTGTTGGGATTATAGGCATAAGATACTGTACCCAGTTTCTCTTAGTTTTTATGCCAATAATTTACTTTCTTTTCTTTAGTTTTATTTTCAATGTTCTTTTTTTTTTTTTTTTTTTTTTT
>NW_003852701.1:298885-324204 GCF_000181295.1 Otolemur garnettii
ATTGTTGTTTGGCGGGCCCAGGCTGGATTCGAACCCACCACGTTAGGTGTATGTGGCTGGCGCCTTAGCCACTTGAGCCACAGGCGCCGAGCCACATTTTTCTAGGCTATAAACCTACCAGTGGAATTTCTGGGTCTTGGGGGATTTGTACCTTCAATTTTAATAAATCATGACAAACAGTTTTCCTGAGGGGTTGAACCAATCAAAAGCTTCACTAGCAGGTATATGAGAGTTTCTGTTCCTTTACATCTTCCTCAACACTAATTATTATTAGGCTTTAAAAAATTTGCCAGTCTGGTGGATGTGAAATGGTGTGTTTATGTGTGTATTTAATAGCGTTATTGATGTACAACAAACTATACATATTATAAGTGATAATATGATGAGTAAACATTCATGAAACCAGAACCACAATCAAGATAATGAACATATCCTTTGCCCAGAAAGTTTTCTAATGTCCATTTCTTATGCTCCATCCTCCCTCACTCCTTATTTCTGACCGTAGATGAGGTTAAGCACCTTTTCATGTTTATCGGACATTTGAGTTTTTCTTTTGTGATGAGCTCATACAAGTCTCCATGAAGTTGAACAGTATCATGAAGTAATTGAATGAGAGAGTCAGAAATATGTGAGGTTGTGGGGGACTGAAGTTAAGATTTCAGTGGTACCATTTTGGACCATCACAAGGTCCACTCAAGGCCCTTGAGTGTGTGGCTGGAGCAGAATAGGATGTCATCAGAAGTAGTCCAAAGAAATGAGAAGCCAGGGATGTGGGATAGATTTTCCACATGAAGGTTGAAGTGACCTGGATTTGGGCAAGCCCATAGGGTGGGAAGACTGAATGGAAGGGAGTGCCTGAGAGGTGGAGTAATCATGGTGTGGAAGATGTAGAGCAGTGGTTCTCAACCTTCCTAATGCTGTGACCCTTTAATGCAGTTCTCATGTTGTGGTGACCCCCAACCATAAAATTATTTTTGTTGCTACTTCATAACTGTAATTTTGCTACTGTTATGAATTGTAATGTAAATATCTGATATGCAGGATGGTCTGAGGCGACCCCTGTGAAAGGGTCGTTTGATCCCCAAAGGGGTCTCAACCCACAGGTTGAGAATTACTGGTGTAGAGGAAGGAAGGGGTCTGCTACAATTCCAGATGCAATTGTATTTAGGGAGGGAAAGAATCTCTGAGGAGAGGTCCATGGGGTAAATGGGGTTCTCAGGAGAGAGCCAAGACTCAGCTAAGGAAGATATTGAGGAGAGCTTTCAGTTCAGGTTGTAGACATATTTATCAATATCTGTGCTATGGCTCGGTACCCGTAGCTCAGTGCTTAGGGCACCGACCACATATAACCAGAGCTGGTAGGTTTGAACCCGGCCTGGGCCTGTTAAAACAACGACAACTACAACAAAAAAATAGCTGAGCATTGTGGCAGGCGCCTGTAGTCACAGCTACTTGGGAGGCTGAGGGAAGAGAATTAATTGCTTAAGCTCAAGAGTTTGAAGTTGCTGTGAGCTGTGTAGCCATGATACTCTACTGAGGATGACAAAGTGAGACTCTGTCTCAAAAAAAAAAAAAATCTCTACTATGGTTTGGATGTGGTGTGTTTGTCTGCACCAAAACTCATGTTGAGATTTGAGCCCCAATTTGGTGGTGTTGGGTGGTGGGGCCTAGAGTGAGGTGTTGAGTCATGGGTGAATGGCTTGGTGCTGTTCTTGCAGTAGTGAATGAGTCCTTGTGTAAGACTGAATTCGTTTTGGGGGGAATGAATTACTTCCTGTGAGAGTGGGTGGTTATGGAGCCAGGGTACCCCTCAGGTTTCCTCTCTTTGCATGTGTCCGCTTCCCCTTTGACTTTCTCCACCATGTTATGACACAGTGCAAACGCCCTTACCAGAAGCCAGGTCCACTCCCTTACACTTCTCAGCCTGCAGACTTGTGAGCTAGATAAACCGCTTTCTTTATAAATTACTCAGTCTCAGGTATTCTTTTATAGCAACGTAAAACAGACTAATGAAATCACCCTTTATTAAATTAATAAAGGGCCATTGGTTTGGCTCCTGTAGCTCAAGAGGCTAAGGTGCCAGCCACATACACCAGAGCTGGCAGGTTCGAATCTAGCCCGGGCCTGCCAAACAACAATGACAACTCCAACCAAAAAATAGCCGGGTGCTGTGGCGGGTGCCTGTATACAGTCCCAGCTACTTGGGAGACTGAGGCAAGAGAATAGTTTAAGCCCAGGGGTTGGAAGTTGCTGTGAGCTGTGATGCCACAGCACTCTACCCAGGGAGATAGCTTGATGCTCTGTCTCAAAATAAATAAATAAATAAATAAATAAATAAAAAATAAAGGGCCACAAGGTGGGAGCTGTGGTAGGGGAAATATAGATATAACCAGCCATTGTTCCCTAGCTTGCTTTCCTGTAATTGTTTACTACTCAGGAGTCACATAGCTGATGGTTATGAAGATTCTTAGCTTTATTCTTTGCCCCCATAGATAACATCACCCTTATGAAACCTAAGGCTAGTTTTTGAGCTATCTTCCAAAACTGCATTCCGGTGGAATGGCTGACCAGTGGCCCATACCATGGATCTGACTCACCTGGTCTTGTGACCCCCATCCTAGAATGGACTCAGCAAAGAAGACAATTTCTATACCCCTATGTTTCTGCCCCAAACCGAGCCAATTAACAGACTCAGTTGCCCAACCTTTGCCTACCAAACTATTTTCAAACACCCTTTCTCCCAAATTCTCAGGGTGTTGGATTTGAGAACTTCCTGTTGTCTCCTCACATGGTGCCTGCAATATTAAACTCTTTCTCAGCTATAACCCCTGCTGTCTCAGTGTATTGGCCTCCTTTTGAGCAGCAGGCAACAAACCTGGTGAGGCTGTAATACTAAGACAGAAAGTCGGTACCAAGAAGTGGGGTGTTACTGATAATGAATACCTAAAAATGTGGGAATGGCTTTGGAACTGGGTAATGGGTAGAGGCTGGAAGAATGTAGGGGAGCAAGATAGAAAAAGTCTAGATCAGTGGTTCTCAACCTTCCTAATTCCATGAACCTTTAATACAGTCCAAAGGGGTTGCGACCCACAGGTTGAGAACCGCTGGTCCAGATTCTCATGAGGGTTTAGAAGACAAGATGACTAGGGAAAGTTTGAGACTCCTTAGAGATTGGTTCAGTGGTTGGGGGCCAGAATGCTGAAAGAAAGAAATATGGACTCAGCACCTGTAGCTCAGCACCTAGGGTGCCAGCCACATACACCAGAGTTGGCAGGTTCAAACCCAGCCCGGGCCTGCCAAACAACAATGACAACTACAATCAAAAAATAGCCGGGCACTGTGGCGGGTGCCTGTAGTCCCAGCTACTTGTGAGGCTGAGGCAAGAGAATCACTTGAGCCCAAGAGTTGGAGGTTGCTGTGAGCTATGATGCTACAGCACTCTACTCAGGGAGGCATAGAGAGACTTTGTCTCAAAAAAAATGTGGACAGTAAAACCCATTATGATGAGGTTTCAGATGGAAATGAGGAATAAGGTATTGGGAAATGGAGTAAGGTTGTCCTTGTTATAAATTGGCAAAGAACTTGGCTGAACTATATCCATGCCCAAGAACTCTGTGGAAGGTCAAATGTAAGAGTCATGAAATAGCATATCTGGCGGAAGAAATTTCTAGGCAGCAAAGTGCTCAGGCTGCTGCATGGTTACATCTAACTGCCTATAGTGAACTGCTAGAGAAAAGGGAAAGAGCAGAATGTTTTGGAAAATTCACAGCCTGGCCATGTGGGAGAGAATGAAAGAGCTGTTTTCAGAAGAGGAATCCAAGGGTGCTTTGGAGTCACCCTTCCTAGAGGGATTAGCATGGCTAAAAGGGCACTAGTAGTCCAGACAGTGGGGCAAATGACCTGAACACATTTCAGAAATCTTCAAGACTGCCTCTCCCATGCTAGGCCCAGAGGCTTAGGAGCACAGACTGGTTTCTGAGAATGAGCCCAGGACACTACTGTTCCACCTTGGAGGCTGCTCCTTCTATCCCTGGCTATTACATCCAGGCTGCATACAGCTATGGCTCCAGCTGTGGCTTAAATGGCCCCAGATACTGCTTGGGCTGCCACTCGGACAGTTCAAGCAGAAAGCTTTGGTGGCTTCCACGCATTGTTAAGTCTGCAGGCCTCCATAATGCAAGAGTCATGGAGGTTTGGCAGCTTCTAGATCTCAGAGGATGTATAGGAAAGCTTGGTGCCCAGGCAGAAACCAGCTTCAGACAGAGGCAGAGCTGCCACAGAGTCTTCACCAGGACAAGATCTTGTAGAGCCATGGGAATGGGGCTGCCATGGGGACCCAGAATTGTAGAGTCACCAACAGCATGCAACCTCAGCCTAGAAAAACCACAAGCATTGGATTCCAACCCAGGAGAACTGCCTCGTGGGTGGTGCCAGCAAAGCCGTGGGGTGGAGCTGCTGGAGGCCTTGGGAGCCCACCCCTCACATCAAAGTGGAACATGGGAGTAAAAGATTGGTTTGAAGCTTTAAGATTTAATGTCAGGGCTTGGCGCCTGTGGCTCAAGTGGCTAAGGCGCCAGCCACATACACCTAAGGTGGTGGGTTCGAATCCAGCCCGGGCCACCAAACAACAATGACAGCTGCAACCAAAAAATAGCTGGGTGTTGTGGCGGGTGCCTGTGGTCCCAGCTACTTGGGAGGCAAAGGCAGGAGACTCGCTTGAGCCCAGGAGTTTGAGGTTGCTGTGAGCTGTGATGCCACGGCACTCTACCCAGGGGGATAGCTTGAGGCTCTGCCTCAAAAAAAAAAAAAAAATTTAATGTCAGCCCAGTTGGGTTTTGAACTTGTGTGTGTTACCCCTTTCTTCTGGCTGATTTCTCCCTTTTGGAATGTGAATGTTTACCCAGTGCTTACACAGTTAGTATGTCTTAGAAATAAGTATTAATAACTTATGTTTTATTTTCCATATAGATGGATGGAGTCTCAGATGACACTTTGGACTTTTAAGTTAGTGCTGGAACAAGTTAAGACTTTTGGGTCTATTGGGATAGAATGATTGTATATGTTGCATTTGAGGAGAGCATGAGTTTTAGAGGCACAGGGGTGAATACTATGGTTTGCATATTTTTTTATCTCTATCAAAACTCTGTACTGAAATTTGATGCTCACATGTTGAGAGGTGGGCCCTAGTGGGAAGTTTTGGAGTCCTGAGGGAGGATCCCTCATGAACAGCTTGGTGCTTTTCTTGTGGTAGTGAGTTCTCACTGTGTTGAGACTTGATTAGTTCCCTCTGGAATGTATTAGTTCCTGTGAGAGTGGGTTGTCATAAAGCCAGGACATCCCTCAGGTTTTCTCCCCTTTGCATGTGTCCATTTCCCCTTTGAGCCTCTTTACCATGTTGTGACACAGCACGAAGGCCCTCACCAAAAACCTAGGCCACTCCCTTGAACTTCCAAGCCTGAAGAACTGAGATAAATAAACCCCTTTTCTTTATAAATTACCCAGTCTCAGGTGTTCTTTTATAGCAACTCAAAACAAACTAAGAGACCCTGGAACTGGGGTTCTAGGGGGCACAGTTGTAAAGGATGGGAGGAAGAGGAGCAGTGGAAGGTTGGGGAGCAGAACAGAAGCTTAGAGCAGTGTGGAGTCAATGCTGAGAGAGAAGAGATGACAAGAGGAGTTCATAGCCAGGGTGATGACTCCTAGATAGCAGGAGCATGAGGCCCATGGGCTGCCAAGTGAGCTGGACTCAGCAGGGTCCCTTCTGGATGGTAAGCTCTAAGAGGGCAGGTGTGGTGTCTCTGACAGTCACTATTCCACCTGCAACACCTAGTGCTTCACCCAGTATACAGAAGGAGCTCATCACACACTTATTGAATGGAAGAATAAAACAAGTGGAGGGAGGAGCATATGATGCCTGGTCCATTGTAGGTGTCTGGTAGGTGCTGGTGACATTTATTCATGGTATTTTATGATGGATTGATTTATCCATTTGCATATGCAACATGACATATCCTCGGAGAGGGTTGGTTAATGGGCACTAATGAGGCTTAGGAAACACTGAAGTCTAATAAAAGTTAGTAGCATGTGTCCCAGGATGGTGACTACAATTTAAGAAAGCTATAAACCTAGTCAAATGAACGGTGATTGGTCTGAAGTAAGGACTGCAAGAGGTCTATAAAAAGGGGGATTGGAGGCTGGATGCGGTGGCTCACACCTGTAATCCTAGCACTCTGGGAGGCTGAGGTGGGTGGATCACCTGCACTCAGGAGTTCGAGACCAGCCTGAGCAAGAGCAAGACCCTGTCTCTACTAAAAATTGAGAAAATTAGTCAAGTGTTATGGCAGGCACCTGTAGTGCCAGCTACCTGGAACGCTGAGGCAGGAAGATGGCTTGAACCCAGGAGTTAGAGGTTGCTGTGAACTAGACTGATGCCATGGCACTCTAACCTGAGCAACAGAGTGAGACTCTGTCTTAAGCAAAAAAGGGGAGGGGCTACGGGAATAAAAATGTGTAGGTATTTAGCTTGTATTGTTCGTGGGAGAAAGACACCTGTTATGGACACAGAACTGTGTTCCGTGGGTCCCCCTTCAAGGGAAGACTTATTGCCCAGCTGTTGGGTGTGCTGTCATGAAAGAGTCCTCTTCAACTGTCAGCGCCTTCAGAGATTGCCTCGCCTGGGGAGAGATACCTCACCCAATGTCATGCCCTTGGGGCGCCCAGAGCCAATGACTGAAGCAGGAATATGAGGGCCTGCTTTTGGGCCCAGTGCAGGACAACTGATAGGTAATTTGAATGCCAGAGCCCACCATCTAAGGAGCCAAAGCTTTGAAGTGCCTGCATTGCTGTTCTCCTCCTCCTGTCTGGTCTTGTTTTCTTCCCTTCTCTTCTGCAGGTGTTGACCCCCAGGGCACTGGTAAACATCCCACACAGTAACCTGTGACAAGACCATAATACAAGGGTCATGAACTCAAATATCTTCAGCAGGAGCCTGACATGTAAACATAAGGGAATGTAGCTGGTTGAGTATAACGCAACAGAGAGTGGTGGGGAACTAAGTAAATTGGAAAGATTGCGCCTCATGGAAATTTAAAAAAACTGACAAACAACGTTGTGTACTCCAGATGATGTGTGCAAGTTCAACTCAGCCTGTAGGCCTCCCATTTAGGACCTTTGTTTGAAAAGTGTACTCTCTCTTCAGTTAACTAATGTACCAGGACCTGCCATTTATATGTCTTTTGTGAGTTTGGTTAGCGCGAGTCAATCCCTAAAAGCTTCCTCAACTTATGGTACAGTGGCACTGCTATGGTTTGAATGTGTTCCTCAAATTTCGTGTGTTGGAAACTTAACCTTCAAATTCCTATGTTGATGTTGGTGCCTTTGGGAGGCAATTAGGATTAAATAAGGTCATAAGGTGGATCTCCCATGATGGGACTGGTGGATTTATAAGAAGGGGAAGAGGGCCCTGAACTAGCATGCTCTTGTTCTTGTACCATGTGATATGCTCTGCCATGTTATGATGCAGTAAAAAGGCCTTCACTAGATGCCAGCACCATGCTCTTGGACGTCCCAATTGCCAGAATGTTAAGAAATAAATATTTTTTGGGTGGCGCCTGTGGCTCAGTGAGTAGGACACTGGCCCCATATACCAAAGGTGGCAGGTTCAAACTTGGCCCTGGCCGAACTGCAACCAAAAAATAGCCGGGCATTGTGGGCAGGCACCTGTAATCCCAGCTACTCTGGAGGCTGAGGCAAGAGAATTGCTTGAGCCCAGCAGTTGGAGGTTGCTGTGAGCTGTGTGACGCTGCAGCACTCTACCAAGGGCAACAAAGTGAGACTTTTTTTTTTTTTTTTAAAAAAGAGAAAAAAAAAAAAAAAAAAAAAAGAAAGAAAAAAGAAATACTTTTTTTTTCTTTTTAAATTAATCAATCTCTGGTATTCTGGTATAGTAACAGAAAAGGGACTAAGACAGGTGCAAAGGAGATTCTGAACATGCTGGGGTGAACACCATTCCCTGAATTGCACAATCCCATTGAGGCACTGTTTACCATGAGGCCCACATCAAGCCATCCGCCTTCTCTGACCTTTAGATTCAAGTTTAACATCTGCAATTGTCTGATAGTAGCCTTAGTCCTGGTCTTTCCTCATAAGATTTCTAGGCTGTTTCTAATTCTGGTGTATCATTTTGGAAGAGCAGCCTGGTGGTGTCAGAGGATGTGAGTTAGCACTGGGGCCTGGGGAGACAAGGATACTGGCTGCAAGGGTTTCAGACTTAGAGACCCTGGCTGGTTGGGAACAAAGAACAAAACTCCTTATAAATGAGACCTGACCCTCAATTATGGCTGTCAACATCTGCATGATGGGACCATATCCGTTTTGAGTGATGGAAGTGATCTGAGCCACATCTGGTCTGGGTTTTTTTGCTTCTAGTCCAGACTTACTCTGGTCTGCCCTGCTGGTTGGTTTTATTGATCCAGAGAACAAAGAGGGAGTATGTGCCCTGAGGAGAGTTGCTAAAGCCACCTGTCCCCTCAGGAGCCTAGAGAAGACTGTCCAACTGCCCATGCTCCAGGTCTCTCTATGACTGCAGCAAACTGCAGACACCATGCACAGCAAAACTCGAATCCCTGAAATGAAATCCCTGAACACGGGCCACCTGTCCCAATGTCTCAAGGCCATGGTGCAGCAGGCCGCATTTCTGCAAGGCATTGTGTACCACATATGCATCTGGGCTCTCAGGAGTTTGTGAGCATCAAATCCAATGTGTGTGGGCTCCACACTTGCGTGGTCAGTAAACATGCTTGCAGATTGGGCTTAGTGTCTGAATAAAGACACCATTGCTACAATGAAAACCAGAGGGTGAAACAGAAAATGATTTTAAAAGAAAAAGTTTATTTTAAGAAGACACGAACAGCTCTAGCTATATAAAGAAAACAGTTCAATTGCTGGTAGCAAGCCAATAAGGAATGCTTTTATTTTTTTAATTCAAAGAAGGACAAGAAAAACCCTTTGTAACATCACCCCATGGAGGGCTCCTTTCCATTTTGTGTTGGAATCCTAAAGAGATTGGGATTGTGTTCTCTCCTCATTTCTTCTGCTTCTTGACATTTTTATCCAGGGACCCATTCTTACCACTGGGAATACTGCCTTCCATTTAGGATATTGGTCTGTAAATTCCTATCTCCCTTATTTTTCTTAAATGCATTATTGGCACTTAGTAAGTGCTGAATAACAAGTGCTAATTTAACAGAAGTCCATCTCCTAATTCTGCACACTAGGACTGGCCAATGCTCATTCCTCAGTTTGCTTTTGGCAAGGGGAGTATTTTTGCTGTTTTGGATCCAAGGCACAAGCCTGTTTTCCATTCCTAATTCTGGAAATCCTAAACAGAAGGCAGAATTGTTTCACGGATGCTTTTAATAGGGAATTCCTGAAAGTTAGTCGTGTCTCTGGCTTTCTAAAATTTCAGTGAGTAGATCTCTGGGCTCAAATGACAGAAATCAAATGAAAGGTCCTAAGAAGCAATGTATTGAGCTAGGAAATGCTGCAGCCTGAGAGCTGTGACTGAGTGACTGAGTCCACATTGAATTAGAGTCCTAGCTTTCTGTATGTTGGCCTGTCCAGAACTGCCAAGAGGAGTTTCTTCAAATAGCTCCCTGAGGAGGAGGCAGCACAAGCCAAGCTAGTGGAAAGACGGTCTCAAAAGACAAGAGAGGAGAAAGGCCTTGGGAGCCCCACTAGATCTGGACTCAGACTAGAGAAGCCATGAGGGACCTGGGTGCTCTGTGTGTGTGATTCGTTAGTGACCAAGGCCCTCACAGTCCAAAAGGAGAAACCAAACACACACAGACACATAGCTTCTCAACCACTCATATCCCTAATGTTTATATGAATGAATGTGAAAATATGAATGTGAGCTTTAGACTCCCATGTAGCATGAGGGGTGCAGATGGGAGCAAGATGGAGACAGATGTGAAGAAGCTTTAGGGAATCCTTTAAGAAGTTCAGGAAATAGGAGGAGGTGGTATGTTGAATGCCCCTTGGCTGTGGTATTGCAAGGGGCCTCTCCCAGGAGCAGGGAAAAATGACAGGTGCACCACATTGGTTTTCTTGTCAGGGTGATTGCTGTGTCTACAACAAGTGCAAGCTGCATTAGAAAATGGACATATAGATATTCTGGGTTTTAAAGTCAGCCTTTGGAACCAAAAGAGCTGATTTCCTAGGGAAATCATAGGCTTGGACTGGAATCTTATGGCCTGGGCCACCAGAGTTTTCAATGACAGCCCTAAACTCATGACAGTAGTATGGGACAAGGCAGGGTGGACTGGGGCAGGGGTGCCCAAGTACATTTTGGGGGGATCAATGATGGGACAAAAGAAATAAGAAAACTCAGAAATCCATTCTTTCCTACTCGCTTACCCCCAAACCCAGGGAAGCAGACACACATTGGATAACAATAACAGGTCTGAAGAAAAGAATGAAGGTTTCTACACCAAGGTGGTCAATAATGAGAAAGAGAGAGAAGATGGACATTTCATTGAAGAGTAATAGTTGGCATGTGCAGCCCCTCCCCCACGCCCCTGCATAGTCAGATTGGTCTGGCAGCACAGTAGATGAGAAGGCAGTGAGCCACATCATCTAGTAGACAACCCAGTCATCATATGGGGCAGGTCACAGAAATGCCTGTCCCAGAAGACAGGCTGGACCGGGGCTCAGCCTAAGGCTTTTGCATGGCCTATGAGCTAAGAATGGTTTTTACATTATCCAAGTGTTGTAAAACAAATGAATGAACAAACAGCAACAACAAAGAATATGCTACAGAGACCGTATGTAGCCCTGAAGCCTAAAATAGTTATTATCTGGCTCCTTACAGAGTTTGCCAATCCCTTGTCTAGATGATGGAGGAAATCCTACCACTTTTGGGTTAGAAGCCTCTGAGCATGCCTGAAAAGGGAAACCAGAGGACATCCCGGAGAAATAGGGAACAATGGAAATGCCACTCACTAGGACTAGCACAACCCTAAAGGTGCACTGCCTACAACTCCACAGAATCTATTGTGATGTATGTAAGAGTAGCTAAAGAAAGAGCCACATTAAGAAACATTAGGCAAAGAATGTTCTGGAAAAGAGATTGTATGCAGAGCTTCGTACTGATTAGGGAATTCTGTTACTGTTTAATGAGATGGAGATAGAGTTTGAGCCCAGGGATTGACAAATATCATAACTGAATAGCTCATGAGTGTCTAACAGTCTGAAAATTTGTAATAAAGATTAAGAAGAGAAGGTTAGAGTCTAGAAAAGCTAATATTGGTTTGTCCTACTTTAAAGAAACACCAAATATAAAAATTCACACTAAAAAAATAGTAGAGACATTAAGGGACAATGACAAGAGGAATCTTGGTTTTTCCAAAAAAGTTACTAGAAGATTCCCTTCCATCGGAAGCTTCCTGAATGAAAAATGCAATTTGACCTATAAAGATCCATTTTTTCCCCCACAATTTTTAGGGACAATATCCATTTACAAACTAGGGAACATATTTTGAATTTGGAGGGAAACAAATGTTTCTAAGATTTTTTTATTTTTATTTTTTTGCTGAGGCTGGGTTTGAACCCACCATCTCTAGTATATGGGGCCGGCACCCTACTCCTTGAGCCACAGGCGCCACCCAAAACAAATGTTTCTAAACTGAAAATCATATTCATTTTTGGTTTCATGAAAGAACTCTTGAACACTTTTCCTTAAAGTTCACTGAAATAACCAGGAAATTCATGTGTCATAAATGTAGAAGTCAGCTGTGGGTGTTCTATAATGTAGTATTTTAAATGATAACACAGTAGGCCCAGAGGCAGAAAACCTGGAGTTGAGGTTGGGTCCTGCCACTGGTTTGTTGTGTGACATTATACAAGTCATTTGACCTTTCTGGACCTCAGTTTCCTTATTTGTGAAACAAGAGAGGTTGGTCCCTTTCAGCTCTAACATTCTGGGCTACAGGTAAATATAGAAGTAAGATAAATACAACAATCTAGAAATAAGAAATATTCCCCAAAGTAAGCTTTGGAGTCAGTAGAAAAAAGCAGCAATGAAATATAATAAAAAGAATAAAATTTTAACTGCTAGCCAGAGTAAATACATCTCATTTAAAAATTAATGAAAAGTTTTGTAGTTTACAATTCATCATAAGACTTAAGAACATACATATTTGATATTTCTTTACCACCACACATACGGAGGAAGGAATGAGTTTGAGGTGACTTGTACACAATGCTGCATCTGCATGCATATCATTTTATAAAATTGGACATTAAGAAAAGCAAGACCATGTAAGTAATAAATTTCTATAAAGTTTGGCATTACAAAGAAGCTAAGACGGTTAATTGGCTGTTCATTTCAGATTTTGTTTTTGAGTCTGTTGCTACCAAATCCTACCATTTAGGCAAAATCTTAAAATCAAATATACTTCTGCCAGAGCCCTCCTAGAGAACAGCTACCATGGTGAAAGCAGGCATTTAAGAGTTAGCAATACCAGACAAACCTAACACATTTCCTTTTTTTTCTGTTTGTGAGTTAAAAAAAAATTAACCCAAACCAGGCCAGATGTGCTGATTAAGTCCAATCAAAGGTTTTGCAGGCTGAGCAAGTGGTCGATTCAATCTGACAATTTCTTAAAACCAAATGAATGTACGCCTGATGAAGAAGACAATATATACCTCTTGTCCAGAGATTGATCACTGTAAAGACAGCCAAAACAATGGTGGAATCATTTGGAAAGTTGTGGCTACAGTGATTCAGTAGCTTGAAGAGTAATGTTACCAGAAGGAGCACACATACACACTCCAGGGATGCTGCCATTGCTGGTTCTAGAACCACACTTTGAGAACCACTGGTCTAGATTTTGGGCTTTATTGAACAAAAGTATATGCCTAGTTCATGTTACCCATTACTCATGCAAGTTTCTTTTTGCTAAGCTTATTAAAAATGCCCTGAATATGTGTCTATAACCATTTGCTACTGTATTCTTCTATAAATCTGTTTCAAAGTACTCTAAAACTTTGCTTATTTCATATAATTGTTTAAATCATTACACTTTTTGTTGCCCTTGTACCTCTTTCCCACTCTTTTGTCCTTTTAAATCTCTAATATCTTTGTCGCTCATAGCTGGCATACATACAAATGCTTTGAAAGGCCTGGGGGCTCTGGTACAGATATGGTCTCATTCTCACACTAAGCTGAAGTGACAGCCCATAACAGAGATAAAGTGGAGGGGAAGCACAGGCTTGTGTTTAGGAAAGTTGTACCTCCAACAAGTGTAATAATCACCACCAATACCGTATGACTAACATTAACTAGACATGGATTAGACAGTTTCACCTTTCACAAACAGAACACATTTTCACAAACTCTTTAAATCCTTATGTTCTTTCACTCAAATGGTAAGTAGAATTAATTTCCCTTGTGTAAAAATGGTAATGTACAATATGAATGATCTAGGCCTTCTCAGTGGCTTTCAGTATAGTCCCTTGGTAGTAATCACATTGAATAGCACTGGGTATCAGGGCAATTTAACTGACCATCAGCTATTAACTAAAATGATTCTAGGAGATTAAGGTATTTTCTATGTTCTGGAGACAGCTGTCAGGGCATTTGGCCTGTCTGTGGTGAAAAATACACTTCTACAACTAGTTGATGCCTAATATGCTGCATGTAGAACTTCATTCCTTTGGCTTAAGGCTTTTCCCCTGTTAAAATACAAGTGGCCCTCAAAAGAGGTAGCATTAAGCATAAGCCATAATCTTATAGTACGTGAATTTTCCCTTCCTGAGAGCATATTTTTCTTAGAGAGGAGGAGAACAAAGTAGGAGGCACTGAGAAGAGTGGGTTCTGGGAAGTGTGGTCTGGGAAGAATGGAGCAGAAAGAGGAGACAGAGGACCACTGTGACAGACCTCCCACTCATTCACTATTTTGCTGGAGGGCTGTTCCTGTGGGTACTCCTACTGAAATGGGTGCTAACTTGACACTTGGAGCAGGTGACTTAGAAATCAACTGTTTTCCGATACTATTGAAGATTCTTTAATGTATAGGCATACAAAGGCTTATAGCAATGGAAAAATAGCAATAACAAGTTTTGGTGCAACAGATAGGGAGTTACCCCCCAAATCAGAAAGAATATATGTTTTCATAGGAAGAGAAACTAAACTGATATTACTCTACACAGTGCAAATCACAGGGCTGGGACGAGGGTAAGGCACTTGCATGGCCCTGAGAGTGGGCACCTCTTTGACTTATGCATGCTAGGAGCCTCACTCACCTCACCCTAGTCCTGGCCCTGGCAAATCATATGAAAGTGAAAGCTCACCATCATGTCACAGACTTGAAGAGAACAGAAGGCTAAATGAGTGAGGAACAGAGCACTAAGCATGAACTTGGCTTTTTCCTGACTAGTTCATTTATGAGGAAGAAGGGAGGTGCATGGATAGATCTACACAGGCTGTGATTGGATCTATGTTATCTAGACAGTTGACATGGATACTAGGTAGTGAAATGCTTGTTAGAAGAGCTTCGTAGGATCTCCTCTGTCTTTACACATTCAAGGTAACCTCCTGGGTGGCGCCTGTGGCCCAAGGAGTAGGGTGCCAGCCCCATGTGCCGGAGGTAGTGGGTTCAAACCCAGCCCCGGCCATAAACTACAACAACAACAATAAAAAAAAAAAGGTCACTTCCCTAGCTCAGCTGGTCAATTTGTGGTGATTAGGCTAATGGAAACTATTTTGCTGCCTGTTGTCTCATCTCCTTTATGGGTGAGCTGTTGGCTAGGGATGCAGTTCCTGGGAAATGGGGCTGAGGGACAAGTTAGGGTCAGGTGGGAGGCCCTGGAGTGAGGCTGAGACAGGCCAAGTTGTACAAGCGGAAGAAAGGAGACACCAGCCAAGCTTACTCCTGTACTGAGAATAACTTACTCTCTCCCATCAATATCTGAACCACAAACATGCAGTGAATACCTACCAAGTGCAAACCACCTTTAGTTACCAACTAACCTCTTCTCCTGGGGCTGGCTCCCTCTATTTCTGAACAGATGGAAGTCAGTCTAGCTGGGCCACCTGCTGCTATTGGATGGAATCAGAGAGAAAGAAGGAGATGGGACCAACTCGAAGTGGAAGCTGACCTTCAGGGGCCCAACTTCATTTCAAACTTCTTCTCTATTCTACCTTTAAAAAGTATTATTATGGCTGGGTATGGTGGCTCACTCCTGTAATCCCAACGCTCTGAGAGGCCAAGGAGGGTGGATTTCTTGAGCTCAGGAGTTTGAGACCAGCCTAAGCAAGAGTGAGACCCCATCTCTACTAAAAATAGAAAAACTAGCCAGGCATGGTGGTGGGTGCCTATAGTCCCAGTTACTCAGGAGGCTGAGGCAAGAGTATCATTTGAGCCCAAGAGTTTGAGGTTGCTGTGAGCTATGGTGCCACAACACTCAGGGTGACAGAGTGAGACTCTGTCTCCTCCCCCCCAAAAGTGTTATCATTATTCTTCATACTAGTACTAGTCATAGTAGTAGGTTCTCTACAAGCCTTCTTGCAAGGCTTTCAGTCTCTCTTCCCCAGTCTTGGCAGAGAAGAGGCACAAGGCAGCAAATATTGTGGTAAGTGCCTGGGTGGGAGTGAGGGTTGGTGTTACAATAATTAAGAGTAGGAAGTGCTTGGGGTTCTGTTAATCAGTGACTAACACAAAGTTTCACAGTTTGGTTTTTTGGGACAAGGTCCACCTGTTTCAAAATACTAAATGAATATTTCCAATCCCAAGTGTTATCTCTGACCATACAATCTCTGCCCCAAATCCTCTGTGCTAATGGGAACACTGGGCGTTTAAGGGCCATAGTGATGATGTGGAAGATGTTCTAAAGATTTAGGGCATACAGAGTATCATAGAGGAAAGCAAGAATCAAGGTAATTGAAAAACAGAAAGTGGGCATCCAGCTTTAGAATATTTGGGGAAACTTCCAGAGGTAGCAAGGTGAGGGGAGAGGTACAACCCACTCAAAGTAGTAAACAAGCTTCCAGAAAATTAGCCAAAGTAACAAGTCCTATACTGTGTGAGTCCCATACTTGGCTTTAGAGTTCAGCTAGTCATAATAATGGTTCCCAAGGAGCAGGCTCTGGCAGCCTTTCACTTTTGTTAAGCAAAAGCACAAACACTCCTTCATTTCCCTACAGAGGAAAATGTTTCTGTCTTCCGGAATTCTGAGTCTAGGGCAGACAAGTGTGGCATTCATATGTAAACTAAGGCCCAGGGAAGAATTTGTTTTATTTCACACAAAAATCCCTGAAATTTGTTTAAGACCTTCAAACAAAGTAGTTTTAATACTTTCAAAAGCAACTGGGCTTTCACTGGCTGTTGATTATTTTAAGTGGCTTCTTTCTAAATCAGGGGAAGTGCTGACTGCAAGAGTTGGTATGCCTTGCCTGTTCCCAGAATTCAGAACTGTACCAACCAAGGGCCTAGGTCTAGAGCTTCTCTGTGTGAGAGGCCTTGATCTTCTCAGTACTCAGTGTGGGGTTTTGGCTGTTCTGTCGAGCTGGAGAGTGGGCAGTTGGGCCAAGAACTTGCTTCTCCTTGGTGAACAACAAGACCTATCAAAATCGAGATCTGCTTGTCTCTGGAACTCTTACTGCAGCCTCCAGGAGGTTGACCAATGAATCTGTTGGTTGGGGGTTGGTGGAGTAGGAAGGTATTAGGGAACTCTCTTTGTGAGGCAGACTACAATTTCATTTGACTTTTCTTTTTGCCTTTTGGGGATAGTATACAACTAACTTTCCATCACTGGTCAGAAAGTTTCTTTAATGATTTGTCTGTCTTTCCCTCACCCTCCAACCTCTCAGAAATTAGGCATACAAAAATCAAATGAACCACCACTCTTGCTCTGCTTTGGAAATTGAGCCGACAAGAATAGTTAGTGCCTGTAAGCTTTGGAGACAAAGCAATCACAATGACTTTTCTGGAGCTCTTTCAGCATCCCATTTACTGAAGTTCTTATACTCTCCTCCAGCATGGTTAATTGAAAGTTAGTCAAACAGCAGACTCTAAATGGTAAAAAGTAGCCCTTTTGGTGTGTGTTATGGGCCATAACAACTTGCAAGGCTGCCTTGTAGATTTTGGATAGACCTTTTTAGTTTATATGTTCTTGGTTTTCAGAACAGAGTCAGACTTCCTTTAAAGAAAAACAAACCATGATTTGAATTGAATGGTGGGGGGCAAGGTGCACTTACTTTCTATCTTCTTTGTGACTTTGATGATGCTGTTCCTTCAGTTAATTACTTCTTATAATGAGTGTTCTATGCAAATGAAAAGAGAGTTCTTAGAATGCAGCATGAGCTGGACACAGATCCTGGCTACTGCTGTCAATAGATTTTTTTGAAGGATTGAGGGGTGCACTTGCGAATTACTGTGGGTAGATCTGAGTGAACAAATGGCTGTCTCATTTGTTGGCTGAGCCTGGTTCATCCAAAACAACATGGTCCTGACCTTTTCTAACTAACGGGGGGTCTATATGTTTATTGAGGCTTATCACCCTGATCTCCGTGTAGACAATCAAGCTGAGAAAGGCATGAAGTTTCAGGACAGAGTCACATTTATGTTTTGCACCACAAAAGCCATCTAATCAACCCCATGCTGAAATAAGTGCACACCTGCACTTTCCACGTGGAGGAAAGTTAAAGTGTGGCTGAGGAGACATTAGAGTCTTTCTGTATCTCCACACAGGGCCATCAGGACCTCCCCAGGATAATTAATTATCAGTAATGGCACCATATACCCCCCAGATTTGGCAGCCCCCAATATGCTCTCTCACTGCACCCCTCAGTGACAGGAGCCAGGGATGGAGCAGCTGGGTCATTGATTGAAAACGTGGCACATGGGCTCTCACATCTGAGAACTTCTTCTTAGTTAGTGTGCACCTCTGGGGGAGAATAAGAAACTTGGGAGTCAGTCAAGGCAAGACTGTAAGTATGAAAATGAAGATAATTAAGTGCCTGTTGACTTTAGCTCTAGATGAAGTAGCCTCTCTCCTGCCATCCAGAGTGTGGGTTAATGTAATAGAAATGTAGGCTCTGTTGTTATTCCCAAGGTTCCTTTTTAAAACTTCTTCTCTAATCAAGTTAAGTAAGTAAATCCTGCTTGTTGAACCCAGGGCTTAGGTACTGGAGTTATCGGTGGTTTCATAGTCTTTTGAAAATTGTGCAATAATTCTCCGAGCTAGTGGGTTAGTGGTCTTCAGCAGTTCGGCTGCTGAGGGGCGGGACTTCGGAGTTGCCTTGCTTCCCTTTTTCTGTAGCAAGGCCTTGAAATCATCATTTCTGCCAGCATCTAGGTTGGCACTGCCACCTGACCCTGAGGTGGCAGCTGACTCACTGATCGGAGACTCAGCTGTGTTCTTTATCGGTGAATGGGAGCTTGGTCTGCCGCAGGCAAAGGCCTCACCAGGCTCCTTCCAGCCAAGCAGCTTTCTTTTGGACCTAAATAAGAGAAAGTTTGGTATGAGTGAGCTCACACAGCAGATGCTTCCAATGCTTCACAGGCCTCTGTGCTAGTGACATGATCTGAGAATGGCCAGACAGCAGTCTTGCAAGTAGTTGTATTGACTGGCTTTCTCTTTCCCCTCTAAGTCCTCAGAGTTTCTGTTGGATGCCCTGTCCCCAAATTCCTTTCAGTGCCCACAGCTGGAGTCACGTGGCCTGTGCCTCCAGGCTCAGTTCTGCCCAGGTTCTAGGACCAAGGATGAATTTCAGGAGTCAAGCCTAGCAGCTTAGTGACTCTGAGTTGGGATCCTGTTCTGAACTGGTGCTCTAGTTCCAATAACTGGGCTCTTTCCAGAGTTCTTGCCACTGAGCCCCTCACTTGTGCTCCTGCTCAATAATTGGGTCCCTATCTCTGCTTAAGTTCTTGCATTGGTATACCGCCTGGTGCCTCACTTCATCTCTTGATAATATGTTTTGGCACAAGGAATTCTGTGAAGGGTTAAATGTGTTTGAGTGTAGACAGCTGCGAGAAAGCAGATGGAGCCACAGTAGGCCAAATGGTTGCTAGGAGATGAGGGGCCTCTCACTCAGCACCTGGTCTTTCCCTCCTTTCCCCTCCTCCATTTTACCCAGTGATGTCAGTGAATTTGAGACATGAGGCCCTGGATTGCACTCATATATGTGGGTATCCGAACTTAGTCTCCAGCTGTAATTCTAATGGCTGCTTAAAGGTAGGAGTTTTTCTTTAAGCAGAAAAAGGGAAGGCAATTATAATTAGAATTAATGAAAGTGGTCCAGACCTGTGTATCACAGTAAATAAATCTTCAGTTGTGCGCGAAGCCACAAACACGTCATCATCATCCTCTGCAATCCATTCAGCTGTTTTATCACTGATTAAACTTTTTTCTTCCATACTTGGTTCCACAGAACTCCCTAGGCATAAGAACAAAAGGAATGACTTAGACCACAAAATACAAAGCACATTCTCAGATGCCATTTCATTTGATGTTCAAAGCAACTCTGGATAGGCAGCAGAAGGGAGGAATTTTTAATGTCTCCATTTTGCAGAGGAGGAACATGAAGTTCAGGAGTTTAATGATTTGCCCAAGGTTGAGGGAGCAGTGAAGATTGGCTTGGGTCCCTGTTCTCCTGTGCCTTTTTCACTACAACAGGCAGCCTGAACATTTTCTCATTTTATTTATGTACTTATGTATTTATTTATTTATTTTTGAGACAGAGTCTTACTATGTTGCCCTTGGTAGAATGCTGTGGCATTACTGTTCACAGCAACCTTAAACTCTTGTGCTTAAACGATTCTCTTGCCTCAGCCTCCCCAGTAGCTGGGACTACAGGCACCTGCCACAATGCCTAGCTATTTTTTGTTGTTGTTGCAGTTGTCATTACTTTTTACCTGGCCTGGGCTGGGTTCGAACCCACTAGCTTGGGTGTATATGGCCGGTGCCCTACCCATTGAGCTGCGGGCACCACTGCATTTTCTTGTTTTAAATATGGTATA
Source organism: Otolemur garnettii (assembly GCF_000181295.1). Lineage (NCBI taxonomy): Eukaryota > Metazoa > Chordata > Mammalia > Primates > Galagidae > Otolemur > Otolemur garnettii. The sequence continues at coordinate 318,907 of NW_003852701.1, forward strand.
TTGGTGGTGCCCATAGCTTAGTAGGTAGGGTGCCAGCCACATACACAGAGGCTGGTGGGTTCAAACCCAACCTGGGCCAGCTAAAACAACAGTGACAACTGCAACAAAAATATAGCTGGTCGTTGTGGCAGACGCCAGTAGTCCCAGCTATTTGGGAGGCTGAGGCAAGAGACTCTTTAAAGCTCAAGAGTTTGAGGTTGCTGTGAGCTGTGACACCATAGCACTCTACTGGGGGCAACAAAGTGAGACTCTGTATCAAAAGTAAAGAAATAGTCTCGGCACCTGTGTCTCAAGTGGCTAAGTTGCCAGCCACATACACCCAAGCTGGTGGGTTTGAATCCAGCCCGGCCTGCCAAACAACAATGACGGCTGCAACCAAAAAAAAGCTGGGCATTGTGGCGGGCACCTGTAGTCCCAGCTACCTGGGAGGCAGAGGCAGAATTGCTTGGGCCCAGGAGTTGGAGGTTGCTCTGAGCTGTGATGCCATGGCACTCTACCCAGGGTCAACCCAGACAGCTTGAGGCTCTGTCTCAAAAAAAAAAAGTAAATAAATAAATAAATAAAATCAAGGAGCTAAGAGTGATCGAAAGCAAGAAGATAATAAATAAATAAATAAATAAATAAAAGCAAGGATCTGAGAGTGATCTAAAGCGGGGGTGAGTGGGACCTAGCTGAATCTCAGAGAGAGAGCCTGTGGGGTCTGAGGAATTCTATTCTTGTTTTAGTCACACGAGATTTTAATGTTTGGTGTTATGGGTTCAGAGAAGGATGAGAAACATGGATGAACTTTGAGAACATTAAGCCAAGAGAAATAAGTTATAAAAAGACAAATACTACACAATTCCAGTTACATGAGGTGTCTAAAGTAGTCAAATTCATAGTCAGAAAGTAGAATGGTGGTTGTCAGGGAGGCATCTAGGGGGAGGAAGAAAGGGGAGTTGCTGTTTACTGGGTATAGAGTTTCAGTTTTGCAAGATGACAGGGGTTCTGGAGGTTGGTTGCTCAACTGTGTGAATGTACTTAACACTAATGACACACACATTCAAAAGTGGCTAAGATGGTAAAAGTTATTATGTGTATTTTACCACAATTAAAACAGAAAGAGACAGGAAAAGAAAGGATGAGACACTAATGAGCCTGGTTTTATGGTTCTTGGAAGAGGTAGCCTCAAACCACCCCGAAAAGTGAGCTCCTTTTCCTCTGGAACGCAGGAAGAAAAGCTGCTGATGGTAACATCTATTGTTTCAGAACACCCCCCACCCCAGCCTCCCACAGCACTTGAACTCAGTCTAGGGGGTGTTGAGTCCCCAGGAAACTAAATTCAGAGCAGCTAATGAAAATTCCTGTACAGAGAGGTGGAGAGTAGCTCCTGGGGCCCAGGATGCATGCCTGGTTAGGTAGATGGGATCCTGAAGTCATAGGGTGCTAGGACTTAGTTTGATTTCATTAACTCAGCACTAGGGCTTCAAGAGTAGATTGGCCCAAACTGGGCTTTGGAGATCTGCCCCCAGGTCAGTCCTGATCCCAAGGGCAACAAGGCCAACCCATGGTATAGACTAACCCAAACCTCAAGAGGTACTCCTTACTGACTTTGGTCCTCCTGTGATCAGGATAAATATTCTGGGGCATCTGCTTCTGTTTCTGGCACTCCATTTTTACCCTCATCTCCCCTGTGATTGAAGAAAAAGCCAGGGACAGTTTACTAACCCAAAGGGCTTGCCTTCTTTTCACTGTCAACCTGTGGAGTTGAAGTCATCCTTTCACCAAGTGACCGCAGGCCATCCTCAGTGTGGGGACACTTGGCATCTTCCTCGAGGGTGATGATGGGGCTGACATGCAGCCTTGGTTCTGCCATGTAGGCCTCCATCTGGGCTGCGGAGTAGGTAAGAGGCAGGTACAGCACGCTGGGCTTTTTTGGTACAGGAGGTGGAATCTTGCCTTTCCTTTTCTCAGCTTCTTCCTGACTTTGGAGGCTAATTCTTTCAGGCAAGACTCTCACTTTGGGGCCCTCATCCTCCATACTTCCTTGGGGAGGTTGCTGGGTTCCCGAAAAGAAAGCACCAGAGGAACTGACAAAAGGTGTAAAAACAAGAGATGAGGGTGTTGTCGACTCGCTTGGGTTTCTGCCATTGGGGAAACTGGAGGACTTTGGTTTTCGCACTACTGTGTAGCTGTCTTGAGATATTGGTCTCCCATGTTGAATTGAGCTCTTGGGGGTCATAGTCAAAGTCGGTGAAGTTAGTGGGTATTCCTCGGCAACAGATGGTGGCTTGTGGACCAAGCTTGGAGGTCTTCGGGCAAGTGGAGGCTTCTCAGCTATGGGAGGTTTCATCTTTCTCTCTGGCAAGGTGAGGACTTCTGCTTTGGAGTCCTCAGTATAGTCAGGGCTCTCAATGTCATCTTCTGGCTCTGACTTACTGACTGACCTCAGGCGAACAGAACGTAGGTCGGACTGAGTAACCATGGGCATGATTGGCTGGTTGGGACTAGTTTTCTGGGCCAGCTTAGCTCCAAAATTTGTATCTGAGTGATGCCTGCTCACCTTGGTTTTGTTTCTAATGGAGATACTCATCCCAGATAGATCCAGGTTGGTTGAAGGGGTCAACGGTAGGTCAAATGATAGCCGTGACTTGGGAATTTTCTCCATTGGTGATGTTGGGGGCAGTGATGACTTCCTCTCAGGTACCACTGGACGTACTCGGACACTGCTGCTTGGAGGGGGTAAGTGGCCCAGGGTCAAGGACATGGAGACGGTGGGAGTTGGTGTCTCTGACTGGCTGGAGTAGCCACTGGAGGGTGACATCAGTCCAGTGGGCCTTCCTGGGGAGGATACCTCTCTAGCCTCCACCTCAATGGAGAGTTGGGAAGGTGTAGTGGCTCTGGAGGTAGAAGGGGAGGCAAGAGACTCTGAGCTGCCCTGAACTTGGGTGCACTCAATGACTGTGGTGCCAGTAGCAGTGCTGGAGCTGGACAAAGATTGGTAGGTGTCACCAGACTTCCAGTCAGTTAGATACCAGTGGTGGGAGAATTGTGTACCTTCTGAATCTTTGAGGGTTGGCACAGCTGGGTGACCCTGAGCATCTAGGTGGCATGAGTGATGTCCTTGGTATTCCAAGGAGAGGCAAAGGCTTCTGGGCCTCTGGTCCTTGGGTAGCGTGGACCCCCCTTCTGGCAAGAGGACTGGCTCATCTTTGACCAGTGAGACACTACGTGTTGGTGGGGAAGGCTTCTTTTTTGCCTTCTTAAGTGAGATACTCTTGGACCTCTGCCTTCTGGGCCGGGCCTCCTGTTCGGCACTAAGGGAGGCAATGTTGTCAGCACTGTTGCTGCCCTCAGAACTTGTACTGGCGTAAGGCAGGGCACAGGCCTCATTGGTCTTCTGCTCCTCATCGTAGTCCACATCTGTGGCACCTGTGTCTGTAGGCACAGACAGCGACCGCTCCCGGAATCTGCTGGTCCCACGTGGGCCTGTCTCCAGCTTTGAGGTAGGACCAGTCAAAAGACCAATCTTGGAGGGTCTTTCCTGTATTTGCCTTCGTTGAGTAGGGTGCTCAGAATAGCCAGTTAACCCACTGCATCCTGTTGGATTATCACGAGTGACGAAGAGGGTAGCAGCCTCCTTAGTAACCAGAGGTGGGAGTGTGTTCAGAGAGACCCAAGAATTCCCAGAGGAAGGATTTTTTCCATCTTCATTGACTTGATTTCTCTGGCTGGGGGCACATGGAGTCATGTAGGTAAAAGCATCTCCCTTCCAGGAAGTGGAGAACATTGATTCTGCTGGTCCATTGCAAGAATTTGGGACACTGTACACCATTCCCATGCTCTCCATGCCAGGAGGGTTTGGACCACTCTGTGCCTGGGGAGGTTCTTCTGACTCACTTGAAGGATTTCTCAGTACTGGTGATGTGAGACTTGGGAACTGAGCTTCCGGACCAACGGCAACTCTTCCATGAACACCTTCCAAAACTGAGTGACTGGGCCTGATGTTGGAGGTGGTAGGGTGAGCCACACTGCCTGCTGGGCTGTTGCTGTGACCTAGAAGTAAACACAGAATGTTAGTAGTGCAGCAAGGGATCCTTATCAGCTGTTTTGAGACAGGAGCACCAACGTTTTGCCAAGAAGCATCTGTCAACAGCATGGTCAGAATTCCTTGGTTCTTCCTTTCCATGGATGATGGATGCTGGGAAAATTGGGTCCTTGCCCATCACCCCACAGTGAATCTTAGAGTGCCCTTGAATTGTCCAGGTGGCTGCCAAAGGCTTTCCAGCTTTGGTTATTCCTTTTAGAGCTGATGTGTCACATGGGACTATGTTGGGTTTTTCCCATACTTTTACCCCAGACTCATGAAATCATCACAGACCTCAGCCTTCATCCATCCAGAGATGAGAGCAGAGGTTTCCAAACTAAGGACAGCACTGTGTGACTTTCAGCTCCAGCAGTGACTCTGGAGTATGCCCAAGCTGGAAAGTTAAGAGTCTGGTTGCATTTTTGGTACCTTTCAATTTTAGGCTTTGCAACATAAGATACTCCTTAGATTATATCCTTATAATCTACAGATATGAGCAAGCCATTCAGATGTTCCAAATCCCCAAAGGTTTTCTCATATATGCAAACAACTATTACTGCTATGTCATTATTATTACTACTGCTGCTGTTATGATAATTTATAATAACAGTCACTATTTGTTGAATATGAACTATATGCCAGGCACATGCTAGGCAAATTACATACAATAACTGTAATCCTCACAGTAACTCTACTGAGTTGGTATTGTTCTTCCCAGTTACAGGTGAAGAAGCTGAAGCTCAGAGATATTATGAGACTTGGCCACCGCCTCATGGTTAGTAAGCAGAGAGGCCTGGACTCACATCCTCTGGTATCTCCCTGCTCTGTGCTCTTTGGATGAAATTCATTTAATGGTAGTAATGGTTCTGTTAAGATGGTGGTTTCCTTCCTCCTTATCTATTTGCCTAAATCTGGCAATATCGTTATATTACATTTATAATGGGAAAAAAATAATGCAATCAATTTATTAGCCCTGGAGATCTATTCTCCATAATCAGTTGCTGCCCTTGGCTATTCTTTTTTTTTTTTTTTTTTCTTACTACTTCTTCTTCTTCTTCTTCTTTTTTTTTTGTAGAGACAGAGTCTTACTTTTTTGCTCTCGGTAGAATGCAGCGGAGTCGCTCCAGCAACCTCCAACTCCTGGGCTTAGGCGATTCTTCTGCCTCAGCCTCCCAAGTAGCTGGGACTACAGGCGCCCACCACAATGCCCGGCTATTTTTTGTTGCAGTTTG
>NW_003852701.1:324224-345497 GCF_000181295.1 Otolemur garnettii
AGACAGAGTCTTACTTTGTTGCTCTGGGTAGAATGCCATGGCGTCATCAGAGCTCACAGCAACCTCTGATTCTTGGGCTCAAGCAATCCTCTGGCCTCAGTTTTTTTATTTTTAGTAGAGATGGGCTCTTGCTCTTGTTCAGGCTGGTCTTGAACTTGTGAGCTCAAGCAATCCACCTGCCTCGGCCTCCCAGAGTGCCAAGATTACAGGCCTGAGCCACCGCTCAGCCCCCTTGGCTATTCTTAAGGACTACATTGGCTTTTTCAGGACATCCACAGTCCTCTTCCTGCCCCCCCCCCAATTATTCTTGTTCCCCATCATGACAGTACCACCTGGGTGGCAGGATGGTGGGAGTGGGCATGGGGAGGGGTCTAGGGGATCAGCTGTGGTGGGGTCACCTTGGTCTCGCTGGGAAAAGTTAGAGAATCCAATAATGGTCCGCCTCCGCCTCAGGGTGGACTTAGGGTTCACGGCTGTTTCTGTGTTAAACAAGGAGTGTCGCAAACTTGCATGTTTATCAAACTGCTGCCCTGTAGCCAAAATAAAGACACTTGGGTGCATCCTGGTTTCTGTTTAAAGTACAGTGGAAACTGGCCTGAGGTAGAGAGAATGGATGATGGCAGTAGCGATGAGCATGAATAGTGTCCAAGACAAGCAGCGTTTCTTCCCCGTCCCTCCCCATTTGGATCTGACATACATGCTGGGTTTCATAGGCTCCATCCAGGTCACCTGTAAGTCTTAGGTGGGCTGGGACAGTGGTTTTCAACCCTGGCTACATATTAAAACAAGCTGGGCAGCTTTGGAATCTCAATTACGTAGACCCCAACCCAGAACACTTAAATCTCTGGGAGTAGAATTCAGGTAGAATCATTCTCTAGAAGTTCTTGGGTGATTATTCAGATATACAGCCACAGGTGAGAGCCAGGGGTGAGAGCCATCAGTGAGGAGGAGGGGCTGAGACTAAATGTTGCTTGACTGTGATCATTTCTTAGAGAAAGCCTTTATATAGACCAGGTGAAGCAAGTGTCTCCAAGAAGCTGCCCTACTGTGTTTTACCATCCAGGAAAATGCCTGATATTCTGTCCCATAGCCAGTTGGTCACATTTTACCAAAGTTGGCCTCAGCGTAGTAAATGAGCTCTATTTCTCTTAAAGTGCTAGGCCAGTCTTTGGCTTCTGGGAAATGACTGGGGCAGAGTCAGGGTGAGGTAGGGCCATGGGGTGAGGTATATAGTTCCCTTCCCTGTCTGTCATCCAGAAGCTGGCTAACCGGACCCTTCACCCTGGCCACATGGCCACATATGTACACATGAGCCAGCAAGAGGCTCTCTGGGCAAAACTCAGAGATAGCCTCCTTCAGATTAAGATAGACATTCAGAAAGAGAGCACTTAACATCACTTTATGAGTCTTTCTTTATCAGTCCTTACTCCTTTCAGCACATCTCCCTAAGCTATGGGCTCTATTTCCTGCCTCTGATTTCCTGAAATGACAGTAGTGGTAGTGGATGACCCCATATCCAGGAAGCAATGCCAAATGTGACTAGAGCTGTCCTCATTGTCTTCATTAACATTTTCCAGCATAGCAAGGACTGGTGTTGGCTCCCAAGGTCCTTCTGGTCCCTTTGAGTTACTGAGGTCTTGCCCTGGTTTTATCAGATCATTGGCCTTATGTCCTTTTGAAAATGACTGGCCTCAGTGAGGGGGCACAACTACAACAGGGACTTTACCTAACAAATGCAAACAATGTAACCTAATCGTTTGTACCTCATATTAATCTGAAAAAGGAAAGAAAAGAAAATGACTGGCCTCCTTTTCTTTCCCTTATAGCCAATGGAGTGTGGAGCATGAATTAACAATGCATATGGTACAGTGTGCCACGTGCCCCCAGAGCCACAGCCAGCTGGACTATGTACACCATTTTCCCCACTCTTGAGGCTGTACTGGGTCCCCTTTTGGTCTTTTTGGCCTTAGTATCTTTCTGCTATTCTATTCTTGAAAAACTTGCCAAACAAGTTGAGGAGGCCACCTGGCTAGAAGACCAGCATCTAGGGCAAGTGCCACAAGTCCTCTGGTCTGTGCCTGGGAGTGACCTCCTTTTTACCACCAGCATTCTGAACCCCTTTATCCCTCTCTGGCTCCTATTGGTGTACTCCAAACCTGGCTTTGGGTGCAAGAAGTGGTCTCTCCCCAACCCAAATAGAACTCACAAATTAATAAGTTTTTATGTATGCTCTGAAGAGCACATAAGTTTATAGAAAGTTTTGGAGCTTTCTGTTAAGAAAACGGTTTGCTATCAAATTGTCTCAGTTAGTGTGGCAGTGCCAGTAGGGAGTGAAGAAAGCAGCCAGAGCCCCCTCTTCTGCATGCCTCCATTCCCTGGTAAGAGCCATAACCGTGACAGCACAGGGTAAGCCAGTAGCAAAGAAAGTCTTACTCCCTCCCCCAGCATCGGAGAGGATGGTCTGTAGTAGCTAGCATAGAGGGAAGCAGACAGAGGTGGTGCTAAGCAACTCTACCAGAGACATTGATGGGCACAATGTCAGACTGTGTGGAGCAAGGCTGAGGCCACCGCTTGTCCTCTAGGATGGGCAGAGGGAAGGGGCTATTCCAGGCAGTTTGCTTGACGGCTGTGGTAGGCAGGCCCAGCACGGCCTCAGGGGCCCTCACACCCTGGGTGGTGGTCTCATCCTCACTCAGCTGCTGTTTTGTAGGCTGTTGGGAAAGAAGGTGATGAAAAGGGTGTGCTCCTGCCTGGCAATGAGCCGCTGCTCACAGGATGCTTGCTTAGGTAGGGTTGTGGAGGCTTCATCTGGGAGGCAGGAGAATGTGCAGAGGCTGCCAGGCTGCTGTGCAAGGCCCATCCCAGTGGGGCCTCAGAGTAGCTCTGCTGGTCAGCAAAGGTGAGCAGCAACTTCCAGTAGGTAACGTAAGCAGCCTGAGATCTCCTGTCACTGAGTGCATGCTGGCTTTCCCAGGAGGGGGAAGAGGCAACTCACCATCAATACAAACTCCACACGCCTGGCAGACTGGGGCCTTGGGCTGGGGGTGGGCCTGGGGGCCTCATCTGAAGAGCGGAAGGTCTGCCCCAGAAGTCTGGCCTCGGAGTACTGTTCCTCAAATTCTTCTGAAAAATAGCAGAGTGGAGACACACTCTAGGGGGTCCTGGCTGGGCACTGGGCTGGGGAAGGACCATGAGCTGGTGCCTCTGCATTAGCCACCAGGCTTGACTGCACAGTTTCTATAATAAAGCCTATTTCCTGGCTCCTGAGCCACTGGATTCAGAAATGGAAAAGTGCCTGCTTCCCAGGATTATGAGGGCCGAAGAGGAAAGAAAGTCCATAAATTTCAATCTGTGCTGGTTTAGGGACCAAGCCCTTATCTCAATGGCCCCTACCCTAAGTGCTCAACTTGGAGAAGAGACTCAGGATGCAGACACCTTTAGCTCCTTTAGACTGCAAAGTCTTCTCTTTGAAGCCCTACAGCTCTTCCAGTTTTCTGCAAGCCTACCAAGGGAATGACCTGTGTGCAGCAAGAGGAGATTTGCACAGGGAAGTCCAGTCTGGAATTTTCTCTTGAATGCCAAGAAGTCTTACTTGAGCATTTGTGGGCCTGCTTCCCTGAGCCTTAGTCCCACTAAGGGTGGGGTCAGGTCTAGGAGGACTAATGTGGAAGAGAGGAAAGGAGAAGGTAGTGGCATAGAAGAGGAAGAAGTTCAGGGACACTGTCAGGTAATAAGGCGAATGTATAAGATTTGAATGGGTTTCACTGAAGGGATGTATTTAATGAATAAACAAAGAAAGCAAGAGTAAAGAATGAACACCTGTGCTCTATGTACAATTAAACAAAGACTCTTTTAGAATTGTAGAAACTCAGGGTTGCTCTTGGTGTTCTCTAGTCCAACACCCCATTTTGTGCCCAGACTCCCTCCTCAGCAGCCCTTCCAGGTGCTTCTTCATTCCTATTGCACACACCTGTAGGGAAGGGGCGCTCTCTCCCTCCCAAGGCAGCTCATTCCTTCTAGGGACAGTTGGGGCTGTCAGGTGTGTTCGAGAAGTTCTTCCTTATCTGGAGGTGAAACCTGCCTCTCTCTGGATTTCCACCCACTGGTCTTAATTCTGCTGTGGTAACAACATGGAGCACACTGAGTCTTTTTCTTTCTCTCTCTCTCTCTTTTTTTTTTTTTTTTGAGACAGAGTCTCACTTTGTCACCCTCAATAGAGTGCTGTGGTGTTACAGCTCCCAACAACCTCAAACTCTTGGGCTTAAGCAATTCTCTTGCCTTAGCCTCCCAAGTAGCTGGGACTACAGGTGCCCGCCACAACACCTGGCTATTTTTAGAGACCGGAATCTCACTCTTGCTCAGGCTGTTCTTGAACTCCTGAGCTCAGACAATCTACCTGTCTCTGCCTCTCAGAGTGCTAGGATTACAGGCATAAGCCTAGAGTCTTTTTTCTGCACAGCAGCTCTTCTGTTATCTGAACACAAGGCTTATGCTGTCCCTGGCTTCTTGCTTCTCTAAGGTCATCACTGCCCTGGCGGGAAGGTGGGGGTTGGGGCTGTAGTCCAGTTGGTGGCCCACTGGCAGTTTTCTATTCTCCATTATTGTTAACCTTCATTGGTATAGGTGAATTAGAGCTGACGAGACCTCTGTTTGCATTTAACATCCACTGAGCACCTCTTGGGGGATACAGTCCTGTGCCAAGTGCTTCTGGAAACCCTGCACTTGGATGAGTCTTTACGTCAAGAAGCTCAGCCTGGTTAGGAGAAAATAGGTCACCCCTGGGTGCTGTGTATTGGACTTACTTTGATGAGGCAGTAGCTACCCAGGAGGCATGTGGACAAGGTTATTGTAAGAGCAGAGTGAGTGAAGCCCAGAGTGAGAGACTCTGCAGATGGCCCCTTTGTTTTCTGGTGCCAGGATTCCAAAGGCATGGGCAATGTGGCAAAAGGAGGGTTGGAGGGAATGTGGGAGTTTCCCACCCAGTTCTCTGTGAATAGCTTGACCCTCTGCCTCTGTCCTTGTTTTCCCCATGGACTTCAGAGCTTAAAAATGGAGGGGGGGGGTTGCTGGAAATAGACTCCTTAAGAATTACTAGCCTGAAAAGCGAAAGATGGAAACTGTGATGTTTGTCGATAGGTTTTAAACTGTTCTCTTTTTCTCTTGCTGGTTCCTGTGTCCTCTTTCCTCTTTGCCTCCCTCCTGTCGCTGCGCATTTTGCCTCTGGGCTCTGGCTGCGGCCCCCTCCCTCTCAGTACCTTGCAACAGGCTCTGGAGATTGAGCTGCGCCTCGCGAAGCAGCTCTTCTACACTCTGGGGCCTGCCCGAGGAGAGGAACACGTTCACTGGCTGTCGCCATGACGACCTCGAGTGGGCAGTCGCTGTCGCATTTTCCCGACCCGAGTTAGCTGCAGTTAGGGAAGGAGAGAGTCAGTGAGAGGCGCTACCGAGGTAGGGGGAGAGGCGAGCTGCGGCCAGTGGGCGTCCGCGTTTCCCTAAGACCCGCCCCTGCGGGTGGGGGGGGCGGAGTGCTAGGCTGCGCTTAAAAGGCGGGGTATCGCAGTCTGCAGGACTTTTCCTCCACAGATCCTGCCGCAGTGGGGTCCCTCCAGCTCTGCCAGCCTCCGCACGCCCAGCCGCCCCGCTGCCGCCGCCGAGTCGACCTCACCCTCCGCTTGGCGCTTCCCGGCCCAGCGCCGCTGCCCGCCCTCTACGACCCCTGCGACGAGGTAACACGCCCCAAGCAGAGCCTTCGGGCCCTCGGTCCGGAGCGCCGCCCTCCGTGTTCGCCCCCGTGGGTGTGGCCTGGTCTCTCCTTCACCAGCCGCCACATTTCGGCCTCCTCCAGCTGCCAGTAGCTCCCCGTCCCTGCCCCGAGATCCAGGGTCACCAAGCTGGTCAAGATGTCCGAGGCGGCAGGAAACCTCAATAGCCTCCGCATGGCCAATGTAGCCCTGCGAGAAGAATTAAATGCCCTGCGCGGGGAGAATGCCAATTTGGGCCTTCAGCTTGGAAGAGCCCTGGCCGAGGTTAATTCTTTGCGAGGCAATGTCTCGAGCTACATCCGCTGGCCAGTACCCATTGTGCCCGTCCTTGCGGAGGAGAACTTTGAGTTCCCGCTCAGTGAGATCGACACCATTCCCCAGGGAGAACTGCCCTTCTTGTGTTGGCCTCCCTCAACTCGCGTTGAGCCCGAGTATGTCTCGGATGATCTTTTGATTAACGTGATTCAGGATTGCAGCACCCCTGACGGGACCATCGCGCCCCTTCCGGCAGTGCCCCCGCCCGCGTCAAAGGAGTCGCCCCCAGAGGCCCCTCTGCCGCCGCTACAGCGGCCTGAGTTAGAGCCGTTTTCAGGCGACCCAGTCTACCTCGCAGAATTCTTGATGCAGCTAGAGACCTTCATAGCTGACCATGAGGATCATTTCCCCGGGGGTGCCGAGCGGGTGGCCTTTCTGATCTCCTTTTTCACTGGGGAAGCCGAGGACTGGGCCATCTCAGTCACCCAGGAAGGAAGCCCCCTGCATGCCAACTTCCCGGGCTTCCTGGATGAAATCCGTAAAAAATTCTGTGGCCCCATCCCCCCACGTGTGGCTAAGAAGGCCATCCGCAAGCTCAAGCAGGGAGACTGTACCATCGGCAGCTATGCAGATGCTTTTCAGTTCCTGGCCCAATTCTTGTCTTGGGATGACTGCCGCCTCCAAAATCAATTCCTCAAAGGCCTGTCAGAATTCTTCCGCAAGGAGCTGTTATGGTCAACTGAAATGGCGGACTTGGATGAATTGATCCTTGAATGTGTGGAGATAGAGAGAAAGGTACGTGCCCCCAAGCCAATTCCGCTCCCTGGGGTTCGCAATATCCTCTTCCCTTTTGCTCCGAGCCATAATGAGGATGAAAGTGAAGATGAAGAGTACTACAGTGAGGATGAAGATCAACAGGCACAAAGACACAGGCTTCATCCCAAAGACCAGCGGAGGCGCATGAGGGCTTTTCAGCAGGAGATGAGAGAGAAAGAGGAAGAGGAGATGAAGGAGGAAGACATGAGGAAAAAGGAGGAAGAGAAGGAGATGAAACAGAAAGTGGAGGAGGATATGAGGAAGATGAATGAAGATGAAGAGGAGGATGAGGAGGAAGATGAAGTTGAGGATGGGGGCCAGAAACCAGAGCAGGAGCCCAGGCAGGAGCCAGAGATGGTGGAGACCTATGGTGAGGAGGAGGAGCCCCTGGATGAAGCCCAAGATGATGACCTAGATGACCTGATGGAAATGGAGCCTACCTTTGCCCACGCATCATCCCAGACTTCTGGCCCCATAAGTGGCAATTATGCCGAAAATTTCCTGGGTGCATCACCTCCCATAATACAGGCTAGCAGATGGAGGAACCAGAATCGAGTCCCACTTCTGGAAGGCCTTCCAGGCACTAATTCACCATTCTATAGCTCACCACCGCTGATTCGCCGGGCTGGTCGTTTGGGGCAACGCCAAATTCGAAGACGCCCCCCGGTGCTATTCCGCCTTACTCCAAGACAGGGGGGCCACCGAGCTGCCCGTGGCCGAATTCGAGTGTGAGTGGTGGGGCAAGATGGCCACTTGGAACACACCCTTCTTCTGTGTCCCCTGTCCCTGCTGTTGCTGCCATACCTGCCCCATCTGCTGACCAGTACTTAAGGGATTTCTAGACCTGCAGAACCTGAAGAAGACCTACAAACTCTAGACCATCTTGCAACCAAGACTAGAGAGTGACATGTGCCCAACCAGGGCCACTTGGGAAAGGAGGGATCAGCAATAGCTCCCTCTGTTCAGTCCTGCCACAGCTAGAGAGCAGGTTTCTGGGCCTGTTCCCATAAATGAACTGGTCACTCTCTTACATTTTCCCTCTAATTGTTCCTAACCATCACCTCTCCTATGTTTATTTGCTCTATGTTCTACAGTTTTATCCTCTGACTGGCTTACCAGGACTTCACCCAGTGCCTCACTGATCTGCCCCAGTGATCCAAAGGACAGGCTACACTGAACTTCTAAAGCCACTGAGGCCAGTAACACTAGATGTAATGGACGGCGAGCAGGATGATATTAAGAAATGTACCTAGAAGCCTTCAGTCATTTCATGTCACACCTCCAGCAGAAGGGCCTGGTAGAGGACCCTGCATCTAGTCCAGTGAGAGTGTGAAAAGCCACATGTCAAGTGGATAACTTGACTGAGATTTGTCCTTGACTAATTGTGCAAGCTGGTTCCATTTCCAGCACTTGAGTTTACCTTTGCATAGACTCTTGTATTAGGGCTCCTGGGACCAGATTGCCAAACCTGGGGCCCTCTCCTCTCCAAACCACACTGCATCCCTGGTGGACAGTGTCCAACATTGCAGGCTCTACCCCTTTCCTTGTTGTCTAAAGGGTAGGCAGTTGTGGGGTAAGGGAGGAGAAAGAAGTAGCAACAATTCAGTTTACCGTTATAAAGAGTAACTCTTTCCTGGTGGTCTCCTCCCCTAGCCAAGGCTTGGACTTTAGTTCCCAGTCAAAGGTCTTTGCAGGAGACTTTCCATCCTTAGGGCTGCAGAGGGGGCCTAACTGGCCTTTCCTTCTGGGACAGCCAAAGAGGGAGGGCCTACAGCCTGTTCTTTAACTCCCTTTGACTTAAAGGATTCCATAGTTCTGAGAGGAGAGAGAAAGGTTGGCTTTGAAGAGACTGCATCCACTGCAGCCTCATACCTGGGACACCCTTGTGTGTCTCACAGGAGAGTCAACCCTTGGCCTCCTGCTGTGCTTTGATTAAACAGTGAGGCATAAGAGGGTGACTGCCTCCTAGGAGTTCCTAGGACTTCTGGGTACAAACCCAGGTGCCTTTAAAAAGAGATCTGCTGCTTGCCTTTGGGTCCAGAAAACACTGCTTCTACGATGAAAAATACACATTTGCTATGTCAGCTCTGGCCACAAAATGCCAGCCAAATCCACTATTGGCCTGAATTGCCCCGGACACTGAACTTTCTGCACAGTGCCTGGCAGCTAGGCAGGTGCAGCCAAAGTGTCTGGCTAGAGGGAAGGAAACATCAAACCTCTGTTCCTCACTGGAATGTGAAAGATAACTTCAGCCAGCCTTACGATTTGGGCCTGGTGGTAAGAGGAAGGAGTTGGAGGAAGAGGAGTCACAGAGAAACCCAGTCTTCTGACTGGTTTCTGGTGAGGTCTCTATTCATCACTGGGAGGTAAGATGCCTTTCTCTTGACTACTTTTGTTTCTCTACCTAGGGATCAGTGGAGTTGGGTTCCTTTAATCTGTTGCTACCTTTTCAAAAGGTCCCTCCTCTCTAAAGAGAAAAGTAATACATAATCAGTACCAAAAATTCGGAAAATAGAGAAAACTATAAGGCCAAAGGAGAAAACCCAAACATTCAGAATCCCACCACACAGATGCAAGCACTATTTAACACCTTGCTGCCTTCTTTCTAGATTGTTCTTGCTGTGTCTTCTCAAAGCTGAGATCATCCTGCTTTGCTCTTGATCAGCAGTATTTAAAATGGCTGCCACCTGTGCAGTCATGCATACTGAATAATTTAAGCATTCTCCTAATTTGTTGGACATTTCAATTATCTGGTTTCCCCCATCCCCACCAGGGCAGGAGTAAATAACCTTGTAAAGAAAATTTTGTCTGTTTTCCAGCTTTATTTTCCCAGAAGAGCATTCCAGAAGAGGAGTTGCTGTTCTTCAAGGCTGTGGACCCTATTTACTGATGGCCAACACACTGTCCCTGCTGTCCCACATCCCTGTGGAAGAGTATGAAGGATGGGTACCTTGTACCCCTACTTCCAGGGAGCCCTCATGCCTGTTTGCATGGTGCTTCTCACCCTGAACCCTTGGAGCCTCAGCCAGGGACAGAGAAGATGAGCAGTGAGCTGGTTTCTGGCCCTCTGGGGGCAGGAGGGGCTTGGATTTCCCTTTGACCCTCTTCCCCCTTTCCAAGATCTTCAATATTTGTTGTGATGTAAGAGCTGTAAGAGGAACTATGGGTTTGGGGCAAACTTTCTTGGGTTGAAAGAGGGGTGGGAGGAGGGGATGCAT
Organism: Otolemur garnettii; assembly: GCF_000181295.1. Classification (NCBI taxonomy): domain Eukaryota; kingdom Metazoa; phylum Chordata; class Mammalia; order Primates; family Galagidae; genus Otolemur; species Otolemur garnettii. The sequence goes on from NW_003852701.1 coordinate 334,276, forward strand.
GCAAGGGTATGAAGGCAGCCCAAGGACTCCCAGAGGCTCTGGAGGTAACTCAGAGATAAATGTGTTACTGTTGCATTACTGTGTTGTGAAAATAAGACATTGCTCTGTATGCTAAAGCTTTCTTTCCTCAATAAAAATATAAAGGGTGTGTAAAGATTGAGTCTGTCTTGGTTATTTAACAAGTATAGATGGGTACCCAGTAGGCATCCTGTACTTCCAAGGCCCCCTGCCTGAAGCAACCTAGCCTGAAGTCTTGAAATCCTCAGATGAGGAAACTAAGGCCTGGCAAGGCTCAAGGGACCTTGCCTACATTTGGGATGGGAGAAATTGTTGGGAAGGAAGTAGAGTGGGCATCTTGAAAAATAGCATGAGTTCATACTTACTGGGAATATGAGTGGCCTATCTCTCCCTCCCTTCTGGTGAAAGCACCCCCCCCCAAAACACACACACACACACACACACACACACACACACACACACGACTTTGGAGAGAGGTCAGGCAAGGTGGTGCCACTTTTTGGCACTAGGTGGCGCTATGGGATGCCTGTGTGCTGTGCAGTCTGTGTAGAGGCCCTCCCAGCAAGATCTCACTGCTCCTCTCTGACTGAGGGGGCAGAAGAAACTGAATCCCATCTGGGATTTGCCCAAGTTTCCCAGCATGAATTGGACATTTTCCTTGGGGAAGTGAGTGGGAACACTCACTAGCCTTTACTAGTTATGAGTGCTGTGCCTAGCCCTCCCCATCCCTTACTGTATTTCATCCTGATAATAATCCTGTGGGTGGGGGAGGCACTGTCCTTCTCTTCATCTTAAAGAGGTTGAGAGAGAAGTAACTTGCCTAAGGTTGACAGCTAATGAGTGGCTCCTTTGCAGCCTCACGTTTGCCCATTAGCTCCAAGGACATAGCTCCTCTCTGTCTCCTTCCCATTCCACTGGATCTACTATCTTGTAGATCAGGCTGGTCTCCTGGTTCTGCCCTGTCCTCCTCTCTCCACAGGTTTTCAGGATTTCAGTAGAAAAATAGCCCCTAGTTTCAGAGGCACATTTGCTTTGTTCCTTTAAGAGAAAGGAAGAAACCCGTGAGTTTCTGACCATGTGCCAGGCACTTTCACCAACATCATCTCATCTTACTGGCACAATTCAGCCAGGCAGGTGACAGTGTCTCCTTTTAAAGTGGAGGGACATGAATTTCAGAGATACTGGTTCCATGGGGTATTTGGGTCTTTGTGACCCCCAAACCCATATTCTCTCAACACTGTACACCCTGTCTCCCAGGATAGGGCCCTGACAAGCTTGAGCCTAAACCAGAGTGGATGCTTAGTCATTGCCAAAGCAACGAAGTATGTGGCTGACTGCCCCTTCTAGAGAGGGACAGGGTTATATATCTGTAAGCTTCATCAGTGAATACTGGGGCTCCCTGTTATATTTCAGGGGGGTCAGAGAAGGTCTCCAGCAACCCTGGGATTTCTTTTCTTATTCCCCCCCTTTTTTTTTTTTTGAGACAGAGTCTCACTCTATTACTCAGGCTAGAGTCCCATGGTGTCATCATAGTTCACAGCAACCTGAAACTTCTGGGCTCAAGCGATCCTCCTGCTTAGCCTCCTGAGTAGCTGGAACTATAAGTGTCTGTCATGATGCTTGGCTAATTTTTCTATTTTTAGTAGAGATGGAGTCTTGCTTTTCTCAGGCTGGTCTTGAACTCCTGAGCTCAAGTGATCCTCTCACCTTGGCCTCCCAGAGTGCTAGGATTACAGACATGAACCACTATACTGGCCACCCTTGGGATTTCATATGAAGTCACAGGTAGTGAGATGAGCTCAGATTGTGTATGGCCAAGCAGAAAAGGTGGGGAAAAGTAGGAAAAATAGGGTCAGCCTTGCCTCAACCCTGAAGCTAAAGGCACTGTGGGGATAGGGAAAAGAGCCCAAGTCCCATCCCCTCTCAGGCCATGGCTTCCTTATCTGTCTAATTACAGCACATACTTGGTACACAGTAGGATTTTTTTTTTTTGAGACAGAGCCTCAAGCTATCTCCCTGGGTAGAGTGCTGTGCCATCACAGCTCACAGCAACCTCCAACTCCTGGGCTCAAGTGAGTCTCCTGCCTCCGCCTCCCAAGTAGCTGGGACCACAGGCACCTGCCACAATGCCTGGCTATTTTTTGGTTACAGCTGTCATTGTTGTTTGGCGGGTGGGGGCTGGATTTGAACCCACCACCTTAGGTGTATGTGGCTGGTGCCTTAGCCACTTGAGCCACAGGTGCCGAGCCCACAGTAGGATCTTAACCCTAGTTAGATAGATAAATGAAGTGAGTAAATAAGTAGGCTGCTGGCTAGAGACCTAGAGGCAGCCTGCTAAGGGAATCTGTAGGTGGCATGAAGCTCGGAGGACTAGAGGATCCCCTTCCAAAATAGAATCAGCAGCCAAAACAACAACAACAACAAAAAGTCTTCCTAACCTGAAAGGATATACTGAAAAGACCTTTATTAGTGTCATGTATGAGATCTTGCAGTCAAGTTCAGAAAACCAACTGCAAAAGCCTGGCTTGGAGGCTTGTGAAAACAAAAATCAGAATGTTGAGTTGATGGGGGCTGGGTCTGTATCGGCAGTGCTGTCCTGGGCTGCTGCAAGGGTAGTGGAGGATCCTGGAGATGGGCAGGCTCCACCTGGGGTCCTGGCTGTCCAGCAGAAGGGGACCAAATTGTAACTCACAGAAGCACTTTTGCATGCCAGGAGTAAGAATACATCAGAAAGAAAGGAAGAAGGAATTAAAGGGGTAGGGGTAAGAGAAGGGTGACAAAGATGGTGAGAATCCTAAAAACTCTCTCCCCAAGAGATGGAGGAAGGCAGAGAAAATATTCCTGCCTGTAAAGAGGCTCAACTGTTCTCCTCATTCACTCTGTAAGTCAGGAAACCGGTGTCTGAGAGGTTGGGGAGGTGGCTCAAGGTCACTCACCCCATTTGCTGAGTTGACTGTGGACCCCGCGGTCTGACATTCAGAACACATGCTCTTAACCCGCCCCCTCCACCTGTACCCACACTGATAAAGTCAGAAGCTCCAGGAATTTCTATTTATAAAAAGCTCCCTAGGCAATTCCAATGCCCAAACACAGTCCAGCCCACTGCAGAATAGAGCCCAGGTGATATTTAATGGCCAATTTGGTTCTGAGATTTCCCAAAGAGCTCCCTGGAGCAGGAACTGGCCCAGAGATCCAGTTCCACACAGTAAGTGATCAAGAAACACAGTATGTGCAATGATCCCCCAGCATGTACTATGGTCTGGTGTGAGCTACCCGTCCTGGACACCTGCCTCAAGACAGCTGTTGGCACCCTCCTGACATAGATATGCCACAGGGTGCTTGCAGAAGCCTGGCCCTGAGAAACAAGGTCCATTGGAGCCATATAGCCTTTGTACCCTTGACCACCAGAACTGGCTTCTAGGGTGGAGGTGGGGTGGGCTTCTGCAGGGGATAAGCATAGGCACTAACAGGGTGAGAGGCTATCCCCAAATGGGAGGTGCATGTGGGCCTCACTTCCAACCAGCACTTCTTGCATCCTGATCAGATCTTGGTTGCCCTGGTAATAGCAGGACCTACCTGGAAGAAAAAAGTCTCTTAAAGGCTTAGGAAGGTAGATATTTCCTCTGACAGAAAGAGCAGGTCCTGAATTGCTCTTCTCCATTCTCCCCTTCTTGTCTGCACTCAAAGGTAGAGCTAGGACCCCTCACTTAAGCAACTCTACTAAAGGGGATGGGGGGTATGCCAAAAAGTAGGGTACTTTTTATTCTGCTCTAGCCTTGGGCTGTTAGTGTGAGAAAGAGGCCAGAATGAAAGGTGTTAGCATGTGAATCCATGACACTGGCCCTCTGGCCCCAGGAAGCCTTGACTTGTAGGAACCTTACCCCAACCAAACTTGAGAAGGGCAAGTGTCCCCAGCAATTACAGTGTTGCTAACCTCTCATCATTTATAGATGAGGCCTGTTGGGTATGGGGCAGGCCAGAGAGAGTATCCAGAAGATCCAGACTTCTTCTTCCTCCCAGTTCAGCCACTTCTCATATATCTTACAAGAACACCGAAGTAGCCCCCCTGCTCGTCTACCCAGCCTCTAGTCTCTGCCCCTTCTCTTCAGTCCACCTTCCACATGCCCAGGGCTGGGGGCCATGGACCTTTGAACTTAACAGATCTGCTCTTGTTGTTCCTATAACAGAAACTTTTCAGTGGCTCTCCTTCCTCTTAGGAAGACTTGCCCAATTGCGGCATTCTTCACCATCTGCTCATAAACTACCTATGCTGGCTCATTTGCCCATGCTGTCCTTCTTCCCTCTTCTATTCAGTCCAAATTCCAGATATACCGAATTACATCATTCTTTTTTCTTACATACCAGACCCTTTCATGCCTCTGGGCCTTTGTATATCCCATTCCCTCTGTCTTAAAAATTCATGGAAACTCCCTGCCTCACTCTAATAGGCGATTTTCTTCTCAGCAACAAGACCACTTCCTCCATGCAACTGCCTCCACTCCCTAGATAAGCCCCTCCCCTTCTGAGTTATCCCTCAGACCCCCTACTCCTACCCCCATGGTCTGTGAGGCTTGAGTTCTATCTGGGAGCACAGACTGGTTCCTGACTCCAAAGTGAGTTGATTGCTGCAAGGCCAAGGCTCAGTGTGAAAGCATGGACTTTGTTCCCTTTATAGATGAAGGCTGCTTTGTCAGTGGCCTTTGGAGGAGGACTGGTCCCCTAAGACCTGGCTGAGGACTGATGGTATGCAAGTGGAGCTGGAAGTCCCCCAGATAAAGTTGCAGGTGTGGAAAATGGGACAAGCGGGGAAGAAAAGCTAGAGCTCACAAGCTGGTTGTTCCTTCCCAGCTGAGGGCATTCTGTTGAGGGCTTCCTTCTCTTTGGAGGCCATCATCTCCTCTCAGTGGTGTGTGGAAAGTGACCTCCATTGGGCTTAAAAGTCACACAGACTTGGCTTTGAACCCTGGCTCTGCCACACCCTTGCTGTGTACCCTGCAGGTGGTTATTTCACTTCTAAGTCCCATTTCCTTTTTCTAAAAATGAAGATAATAATTGTATTTATTGATGAGACAACCGACATGAACCAGCAACAACAATAAAAGTAGCTAATACTTGTTAGTGCTTACTGTATGTTGGGCACTAAGTGTTTTACTTTTTTCAACTCACTGAATCATAACAACCACCCTAAAAGATAGGAAATATTCTTATTTCCCTTTTTGCAGATTAAGAAACTGGGCACTCGGCTTGGTGCCCCTGTAGCTCGGTGGTTATGGTGCCAGTCACATACACTGAGGCTGGAGGGTTCGAGCCCTGCCTGGGCCTGCTAACAACAACAACAACTACAGTGAAAAAAAACAAACCCAGGCATTGTGGTGGGCGCCTGTAGTCCCAGCTACTCAGGAGGCTAAGGCAAGAGAATGGCTTAAGCCCAAGAATTTGAGGTTGCTGTGAGCTGTGATGCCACAGCATCTACTGACAGTGACATAGTGAGACTCTGTCTCAAAGAAAAAAAAAAGGAAAGAAAAGAGAAACTGGGCACAGAAAGTTTAACCTGCTTGGTGTCAGCACTAACGTGTAAGCACTTTTGAACCCTCTCGTAAGATAGGCACGGTTCTGGGGATCTGAAGTGAGGTCCAAAGAATAGGAGCTCTCCAAGATCCAGGGTAGGGTCTTAATCTTTAGGACACAGACCCCTCGGGCAGTTTCTTGAAACCTCTAGACCTCTTCTCAGAATATTATTTTCGGCTCGGCGCCTGTGGCTCAGGTGGCTAAGGCGCCAGCCACATACACCTAAGGTGGCGGGTTCGAATCCCCAGCCCGGGCCCGCCAAACAACAATGATGGCTGCAACCAAAAAATGGCCAGGCGTCGTGGCGGGCACCTGTGGTCCCAGCTACTTGGGAGGCTGAGGCAGGAGACTGGCTTGAGCCCAGGAGTTGGAGGTTGCTGTGAGTTGAAATGCCACGGCACTTTACCCAGGGGGATAGCTTGAGGCTCCGTCTCAAAAAAAAAAAATATTATTTTCATGTACATAATATAAAATGCATGTGTAGAATCTCAAAGGAAACCAATTATATTGAACTAGTTAGAAAAATATTTTTTAAAAAACTGTAATCTTGGCTTGGCACCTATAGCCCAGTGAGTAGGGCGTTAGCCACATACATGGAGGCTGGCAGGTTTGAGCCTGGCCCGGGCCAGCTAAACAACAATGACAAAAATTAGCCCAATGTTGTGGCGGGCACCTGTAGTCCCAGTTACTTGGGAGGCTGAGGCAAGAGAATCACTTAAGCCCAGGAGTTTGAGGTTGCTGTGAGCTATAATACCATAGCACTCTATAAAGGGTGACATAGTAAGACTCTATCTCAAAAAAAAATGTAATCTAGTTGTGTTACTACTTAATGCATCAAATCATAAGATTTAGTGGCAAGTCTACAGATGAGATTTTTTTGGAGACAGAGTCTCACTATGTTGCCCTCAGTAGAGTGCCATGGCATCACAGCTCATAGCAACCTCAAACACTTGGACTCAAGCGATTCTCCTGTCTCAGCCTCCCAAGTAGCTGGGACTACAGGCGTCTGACACAATGCCCTGCTATTTTTTTTTTTTATTGCAGTTGTCATTGTTGTTAAGCTGGTCAGGGCTAGGTTCGAACCCACCAGCTTTGGTGTATGTGGCTGGCACCTTAACCACTGTGCTATGGGTGCCAAGCCTACAGATGAGAAATTTTGAAGTAGTGATGAGCATAAGTGGTTTTTTGAGATACTTACAACCACTGCAATATGATATGCAAACATTTGTGATTTCTGTTGGTGCTAAAGTCACAGATACTGTAAATATTACTATAGTTTGTTATCTACATTCTAAATCTGAGGAAATCCTAAATTTCTGTTTGTGCTTAGTACAGAAAAGATCAAATAATTTTCCCTTCCAAGTTCACAGACCCCTTATAAATTCTTTCCACATATGTGTTGGAGGTACACAGAGCTCAAGTCAAGTAGTCCCGCCTTAGCATGTCTGAGAAAAGACAATGGCTGCCCCCCTGTCAGCTAAGGGGACAATTTGAGGGCTGGCAGAAAGACAAGTGTGTGGTTTCTCTTTCAAGAACTGTTTAGAGAAATCGTGAACTCTGGCAGTTCCCTCTTCCTCTTGGTCCTGAATCAGCAGCCCAGGGTGGGGCTAAGGCTGTCACACTTGGTTTGAGTTTCAAGCTCACCACACAACCATCCCTAAGAGTTGATTCATTGCCACTTCCTTACCAGGGAAATGTTGGCAGGTTTTGCTCCATTTTAAAATGGGAATCTGCTTGCACAGACAAATTTTCCATTAGTCTGAGGCTAACAATCTTTAAGTGGACATTTGGCTCTAACCAGCCAGGCTTAGGACTTGCAGAGGAAAGAGGAAAGATAACCAACTGAGTCAAGGACCTTAGGATACCAGCCAGAATCACTGTCACAGCAAAAACTCCAAATGTTTTTTTCCTGACTTCCTGGCTTTACCACCTGTCATCTTAGTCCCTGCCAACCACAGAACAGTCCTGGACACTGTGACCAAGAAGACATATGGTGGGAACAGCAGTAGGTCTCTGCTTTTCTAACTTGCCTCTGTTCCCATTCAAGATTCAATGTGAACAATGCTCATGAAGACTGGGCCCCAGGCTCACCCACAATATTTGGGGGTCTCAGTTGGTCAGGGCCCACGGCCTTTTGCTCTTTCCTCGGCCCTCATATTTAGTCAGAAATTAGTAACATTTAGCTGGTGTCCATATACTAAAAAGGCTACAGCTTAATTTCCACAGTGAGAGTGTGGGATTATGCACCATAGCCATTTGCTAGTGCATAATAAAGCTGCCTCAGTTGGCTGAGGGAAGAGTACAGTATGCTTTAGGTCAGGGGTCCTCAAACATTTTAAACAGGGGGCCAGTTCACTGTCCCTCAGACTGTTGGAGGGCCAGACTGCGGGCCTTGGGATGAGTCGGCTGCTAAGCAGGACAGGCAGCTGCGGCAAAAATGCCTGGCAGTCCAGATAAATGTCCTAGGCGGGCCACATGTGGCCCACGGGCCGTAGTTTGAGGACTCCCACTTTAGGTGTTCAAGCTGACAGTTCCACATGCAGGAATGTAGAGAAGACTTATTTTCTTGACTATACAAGACATATATGTTGGCCAAGGCTCCTAAACACAGGCAGAAGGAGGCCAAAGTCCAAATGGGAATTCAAAAGAACCTTGGTTAGTTAGACTGACAAAGAGTAAAAGAGAGAAGACCCCAATTACTAAATGAAAATGGGTAAAAGGACATTATAATCAACCTTACCAAAACAAAGTTATAAAGGTATACTATGAATAGCTGTATGACAATAAATTGGACAACTTAGATGAAATGCCTAAATTCTTAGAAAGACATAAACTATTGAAAATCATTGAAGAATTAGCACCTTCAAATAAACATAGAAATTGAATTAATAATCAAAACAATCTACAAAATAAAGCCCAGACACAGAAGGCTTCACTGGTGAATTCTACCAAACATTTAAAGAATTACTGTGGCCACAGAAACCTTGGTTTGCATCCAAGTCACAGTACAAAAAAAATCAATGCCAATTCTTCACAAACTCTTTCAAAATATAGAATAGGAGGTAACACTTCTCAACTCATTCTATGTAGCCAGGATTACCCTGATACCAAAACTTACAAAACTATCACAAGAAAACTACAGACCAATATATTTTATGAATATGGCTGCAAAAATTCTCAACGAACTACTAGCAAAGCAAATCCAGGAGACATATAAAAAGGATTGTACACCATCACCAAGTGGGATTATTTCAGGAATGAAAAGTTGTTTTAACATCTGAAAATGAATTAATGTAATACACTATATTAATAGAACAAAAAACAGAAAATAGAAACAATACAATCATATCAATATACAAAAAAAAAAAAAAGGATTTGGTAAAATCCAACACCCTTTCATGATAAAGATATTCCCTGAACTAGGAATAGAAGAAAACTTCCTCAACCTGACAAAAGGAATCTATGAAAAACCCACAATAACATGACACTTAAGGGTGAAACATAGGGTCCTTTCTCCCTAAGATCAGGAATAAGACAAGGGTATCCACTTCCACCACTTCTAATGAACATTATGCTGAAGGCTTTAGCAGATCAATCAGATAAGAAAAAGGAACAAAAGGCATATTGATTAGAAAGGGAGAAATAAGCTATATTTGCAGGGACCACATGAGCTTATACATAGAAAATCCTAGGGAATCCACTAAAAAAACTATTAAAACTAATAAATGTGCTCAAAAACGTTGCAGGCCATAAGATCAATATAAAAATTTTATTTCTATACACTTGCAATGAGCAATCTGCAATGAAATCAAGAAAATAATTCCATTTACAATATCCTCAAAAGAATAAAATATATAGGAATAAATTTAACAAAAGTGGTACAAAACCTGCTTGCTGAAAAATAAAAAAAATTAATGAGAAATTAAAGATGGAAACAAATGGAAAGACATTTGTTGACTGTCATGGATCACAATACTTAATATTGTTAAGATGGCAATATTCCTCAAATTGATCTACTGATAGGGATTCACTCACTACAATCCCCATCAGAATCCCAATTTCTTTGTAGAAATTGACAAGCTGAACCTAAAATCCACATGGAAATTCAGGAGACCCAGAATTGCCAAAAGAATCTTGAAAAAGAACAAATTTGGAGACCTCATACTTCCAGATTTCAAAACTTTACACAAGAATATAATAATCCAAATAGTGTGTGTAACTAACATAAGGATAGACATATATATCGGTGGAACAGAACTGAGGGTCTAGAAATAAACCTACACATCTGTGCCCAACTGATTTTTGACAAGGGTGCCAATTAAATTCAGTGGGGGAGAGAATAGTGTTTTCAACAAGTGGGGCTGGGACAATTGAATATCCAAATACAAGAGAATGAAGTTGAAATTCATTCTCTCACTTATACAAAATTAAACTTAAAATGGATTAAAGGCCTGCATGTAATGGCTAAAACTATGAAATTTAGAAGGAAAGACAGGTGTAAATAATCAAGACCTTAGATTAGACAGTGGTTTCTTAGCTATAACACCAATAGCCCAAACAACAAAAGAAAAATACAGACAAATTTGATTTTGTCAAAGTTAAAATCTTTTGTGTCACAAATAATACCATCAAGAAAGTGAAAAGACAGCTTATATATAGAATGTGAGAAAATATATGAAAATCATACATCCGATAAGAGACTTGTATCCAGAACATCAAAACATCTCTCACAAAACAGTAATAGAGAAGAGTTCAAGACCAGGGAGCAAGATGGAAGCCTGGTAACAGCTTCCTTGCAACTGGGCACGGTGAGTCCGGGGAGAGGAGACTATAAGGCATCTCTGGCTGGTGGGATCGACCCAGAAACATCCCTTTGGAGACACAGGGAGTCAGCGAGGGACTTCTGGACCCCATAAGGAAGACAAAAGCAATGGAGAACTGGCAAGTGTTGGCGTGTGTTCGTTCGGTCTAATCCCACCAGCAGCTGTAAATACAACAGCTGCGAGATTGCAAACTGGAAAGGCCTTACCTGTGAGCTGTTTGAGTATTTTTTTTTTTTTTTTGGACATGGCACTCAGTTGAACTACCTTGGGAGAACTTGGGCAAGAGAGCAGAGGACTTTAAGCATCGTTTAGGGCCCCAGACTGAGCCACTGAGCCACTGAGCTGAACAGAGCTAATAATCCTTGGCTGTGGACCATGCGGAGCCATTGTGGGAGAACTGCCCCAGCAAGCTCCTCCCTCAGGGTCACAGAGCAAGGATTGGGCGGGGGCGAGTAATCTAGTGATTGAGCAGCCTAAAGGCAGGGACAGAGATGCCTTGCAGCCTTGGCCCTCAGGGCATAGAGTGAGATCGGTTTAGGCACACTGGGTAAGTGGATAGCCACTTTACGAGTGATCCCAGCCACAGAAGCTTTCCCGGGGAAGCTTCTGCTTAGCTCAGGTTGGCAGTTTAAAGTGCCTTTTAAGCTGGCTGATGTGAGATTTAGGCTCTCCACCCTATGTGGTTTGAGAAATCAGCAGAGGCTTCCAGTCTCCATCTCTCATACAGCCATATCAGCACTGTGATTAACATCTCATATCCCAGAAGATCACCTGTTGCCCAGACAATATTCAGCAAGATATATATACTGCTTT
>NW_003852701.1:345517-351698 GCF_000181295.1 Otolemur garnettii
TTTTTTTTTTTTTTTGTCTCTTTATTGTTTTTGGTTTTCTTTCTTTCTTTTTTTTTTTAATTTCAACATTTTCCTTATAGATTTTTCTTTTATTTTCTTTCTTCATTTTTCTAGTTTTAATATAATTACTCATTGTTGTCCTTTTTTAACAATTAGAACTTCATTTCTGCTAGTGTTTCTACCCCTATTATTTGGCCTTTTGCTCAATTTTATCCCGTAAAGTTTTTTGTTTGCTTGTTTTGGTTTGATTTACAGCATTTTTGTCTTTCCTCTCTACCTGGTGGAGGTGAGGTACTGTGTCCAAACAGGCTAGCAAAGAGTGGCTGACCTCAAGGGAACAACCCAACCTGGCACTCCCAGAGGTTGGGGGTCTCTAAGGTTGGGTCAAAGTACCCTACTGTGCACCTATATTGTTCCTGTCTCCCTCTTTCTGTGCCTCTCTTCTCTTTGTCAATATTTCCTCTTACTCACACCCTCTCCTTTCTTTTTTTCTCCCTGTCCCCTTTTCCCCTTCTTTTTTCTCTTCCTTCTCCTCAATCTTCTTATCCTTCTTGTCCTGTACCAAAAGGACTCATCGAAACCCTAATCCAGAGGCACAAAAACTTAAAGAGCAAGAGGAAGTGAAGGAAAATTTAGGGCAAGGAAGCAGATAAATCACTCATGAGGAAGAACCAGGAGAAAAATCCTGGCAACATGAAAAACCAGTCCAGAGCAACCTCCCCCAAGGGACTGTGAGGTAGCTACTGCTGAAGATTCCACCTACAAAGAAATGTTAGAAATGACAGAAAGGGAATTTAGAATACAGATGATAAAAACAATGAAGGAAATGATGGAAAATAACCAAAAGGAAATCCAAAAACAGAATCAAATAAGAAATGAACAATATGAAGAATATAGAAAGGATATAGCAGAGCTGAAGGAACTGAAGCAGTCAATTAAGGAACTTAAAGATGCAATAGAAAGTATCAACAACAGATTAGACCATGCAGAAGAAAGAATCTCAGAGGTAGAGCACAAAGCTCTTGAGATATCTCAGATAGTAAAAGAGGCAGAAAAGAAGAGAGAGAAAGCAGAACATTTGCTGTCAGAATTGTGGGACTATATGAAGTGTTCAAACATATGAGCTACCGGTATCCCAGAAGGGGAAAAAGAATGCCCCAGGGGAATGGAAGCCATACTTCAGAATATTATAAATGAAAATTTCCCAAATATCACCAAAGATTCTGACACACTCCTTTCAGAGGGATATCGGACTCCAGGTCACCTCAACTCTAACCAAGCTTCTCCAAGACACATTGTGATGAACCTGTCCAAAGTCAAGACAAAAGAAAAGATTCTTCAAGCTGCCAGGAGTAAGTACCAGTTGACCTACAGGGACACATCCATCAGGGTCACTCAGACTTCTCTAAGAAGCCAGACTTCTGGCTTCTTCCAAGCCAGAAGACAATGGTCATCTACCTTTAATCTACTTAAACAGAACAATTTTTTTTTTTATTTCAGACAGAGCCTCAAGCTGTCCCCCTGTGTAGGGTACTGTGGTATCACAGCTCACAGCAACCTCCAACTCCTGGGCTCGAGTGAGTCTCCTGCCTGCGCCTCCCAAGTAGCTGGGACCACAGCCGCCCACCACAACACCTGGCTATTTTTTGGTTGCAGCTATCATTGTTGTCTGGCGGGCCCAGGCTGGATTCAAACCCACCACCTTAGGTGTATGTGGCTGGCACCTTAGCCACTTGAGCCACAGGTGCCGAGCCAAACAGAACAATTTCTAGCCCAGAATTCTATATCCTGCTAAGCTAAGCTTTAAAATTGACAGAGAAATCAAATAATTTACTGATATACAAACATTGAGGAAATTCGCCACAATAAGACCAGCTCTACAGGAAATACTTCAACCTAGTTTACACGCTGACCATCACAATAAATCAACAGCAAAGTAAGAACTCAGAAATTAAAGGATAGAACCTAACTTCCACCATGATGCAAAAGATAAAACTAAGCAATGGACTCTCACAAAATAAGATGAATAGAACACTACCACACTTATCAATTATCTCAATAAATGTCAATGGCTTGAATTACCCACTGAAGAGGTATAGATTGGCTGACTGGATTAAAAAACACAAGCCATCCATTTGCTGTCTGCAGGAAACACACCTAGCTTCAAAAGACAAATTAAAACTCCAAGTTAAGGGTTGGAAGACAATTTTTCAGGCAAAAGGAATTCAGAAGAAAAGAGGAGTTGTAATCTTATTTTCAGATACATGTGGATTTAAAGCAACTAAAGTCAAACAAGACAAAGATGGTCACTTTATATTGGTCAAGGGAAAAATACAACAAGAAGACATTTCAATTCTAAATATTTATGCACCCAATTTAAATGCTCTCAGATTCTTGAAACAAACATTACTCAGTCTGAGCAATATGATATCCTATAATACGATTATAACAGGGGACTTCAATACTCCTCTTACAGAACTGGACAGATCCTCTAAACAGAAGTTAAACAAAGATATCAGGGACTTAAATGTGAGACCCTAGAGCAACTGTGCTTGATAGACGCATATAGAGCACTCCATCCCAAAGATAAAGAATATACATTCTTCTCATTGCCCCATGGAACATTCTCCAAAATTGATCATATCCTAGGACACAAAACAAACCTCAACAGAATCAAAAGAATTGAAATTTTACCTGGTATCTTCTCAGACCACAAGGCACTAAAGGTGGACCTCAACTCCAACAAAAACGTTCAACTTCACACAAAGGCATGAAAATTAAACAACCTTCTGTTGAATGACAATTGGGTGCAGGGAGAAATAAAAGAGGAAATCGTTAACTTCCTTGAGCACAACAACAATGAAGACGAAAGCTACCAAAATCTGTGGGATACTGCAAAAGTAGTTCTGAGAGGAAAATTTATTGCTTTAGATGCCTGCATTCAAAAAACTGAAAGAGAGTGCATCAACAAACTCACAAGCCATCTTATGGAATTGGAAAATGAAGAACAATCTCAGCTTAAACCCAGCAGAAGAAAAGAAATATCCAAAATTAAATCAGAGATAAATGAAATTGAAAACAAAAAAATCATTCAGAAAATTAATGAAACAAGGAGCTGGTTTTTTGAAAAAAATACATAAAAATAGATAAACCTTTGGCCAGACTAACTAGAAATAAAAAAGTAAAATCTCTAGTAACCTCAATCAGAAATGATAAGGGGGAAATAACTGATTCCACAGAGACCCAAGAGATCATCTCTGAATACTACCAGAAACTCTATGCTCTGAAATTTGACAATGTGAAGGAAATGGATCAACATTTGGAATCACACCCTCTCCCTAGACTTAGCCAGGAAGACATAGAGCTCCTGGACAGGATAATTTAAAGCACTGATATAGGTGAAATGCCTATATGCCTCTGGCCAAAAAAGCCGTTTGAGAGAGAGCAGTGAAAAGACTTTGTGCAGGCATACTTGTGAGAAACTGAGGCAGAATCCCATGTAGCTGGGTTAGTTGCAGGCCTAACATGACCAAGGCTTTGGCTGGAATAGCATTTCCAGAGATGTCCAGACTGCCCTAAGGAATTAAGTTTGACTTCATAAGGCCAATGAAAATCCCTTTGGAAAACTGGCCAGATACCATCAGTAACCTCTCCTGATCTGTTGTAAGTAACAAAGGTCACTTGCTGACGGGTCCGGGAATGGAAATGTGCTCAGGGACCTCAAGAGAAGAGGAATTTACCCAATGCATACAGGTATCTAATGGCACAGATGAAACCTGGGCTCATGAAAGGCTTTTGAGAAGTCTAGCTTGAAAATTCCTTATAAAAGGTTCCAGCAAAAACCCCTAACTTAAAGCCCACATGGGAGTGGAGGTTTGCATATAAATTTCTGTATGCCCAAGAAGTTTCTTTATGCCTTGCTTAAAGATTCAAAGTAACAGTGTCCAAATGGAAAGGTCAGCAAGGGCAGGTATTCAATCTACCTTGTTCCTCCATAGCCTCAGGAATCATCAGATAAGAACAAAGAAGTAATGGGTAACAACATGTTCTCCATTAAGTTATGTTAAATTGGGTTATGTTGACAGGGTTATGTCAAAAGATGTACGTTGAGTGGATTATTGGAAGCTAATAACAGGGTAGTCGCATGATGTTTAAATGGATCTATGAGGTCATTGCTGTATTGTGTGCATGTACAAAATTCCCTATATAAACCAACTGCAAATAAAGAAGCTCGCCATTTTGCCTGAGCAAGCAGATGGTCACCTTTATTTAAAACACAATTTCAATAAGTGTGCTTATTCTCCGTGACATTGCTTTTCCGCAAGACCCTTACGGCAATACACTGAGATTAAAGAAACAATAAAAAATCTTCCAAACAAAAAATGTCCTGGTCTGGATGGCTTCACACCAGAATTCTATCAACCTTAAAGGAAGAGCTTATTCCCATACTTCAGAAATTTTTCCAAAAAATTGAGGAGGAAAGAATCATCCCCAACATGTTCTATGAAGCAAACATCACCCTGATACCAAAACCAGGAAAAGACTCAACTAGAAAGGAGAATTTCAGACCAATTTCACTAATAAATATAGATGCAAAAATTCTTAGCAAAATCTTAGCCAGTAGATTACAGCTCATCATCAAAATCATACATCATGATCTAGTAGGTTTTATCCCAGGGATGCAAGGTTGGTTTAATACCCACAAATCTATAAACATTATTCACCATATCAACAGAAGTAAAACCAAAGACTATATGATCCTCTTAATAGATGCAGAAAAAGCATTTGATAAAATCCAGCATCCTTTTCTAATTAGAACACTGAAAATTATAGGCATATGTGGCACATTTCTGAAACTGATTGAAGCTATCTATGACAAACCCATAGCTAATATTTTACTGAATGGAGTAAAACTGAAAGCTTTTCCTCTCTGAACTGGAACCAGACAAGGTTGTCCTCTGTCACCATTACTATTCAACATAGTGCTGGATGTTCTAGCCAATACAATTGAGCAAGACAAGGAAATAAAGGGCATCCAAATGGGAGTAGAAAAAGTCGAACTCTCCCATTTTGCTGACGATATAATCTTATACCTAGAGAATCCCAAAGACTCAACCACAGGAATCCTGGAAGTCATCAAAAAATTCAGTAATGTCTCAGGATATAAAATCAAGGTCCACAAGTCAGTTGCCTTTGTATACGTCAATAATAGCCAGGATGAAAGGCTAATTAAGGACATAACTTCCTTCACCATAGCTTCAAAGAAAATGAAATACCTAGGAATATACTTAACAAAGGAGGTGAAGGACCTCTATAAAGACAATTATGAAACTCTAAAAAAGGAAATAGCAGGGGATATTAACAAATGGAAGAACATACCATGCTGATGACTGGGAAGAATCATCATTGTTAAAATGTCTATACTTCCCTTCGAATAGGTAGCAATCTACTACTATCTATTCTACTTTGAATAGGTAGCAATCTACCTATTCGATGCCATCCCTATTAAAATACCAACATCATACTTGGAAAAAATGATTCTGCGTTTTGTATGGAACAACAACAAAAAAAACTCCGTACAGCTAAGGCAATTCTTAGTAATAAAAACAAAGCTGGGGGCATTACCATACCAGATTTTAGGCTGTACTACAAAGCCACAGTGGTCAAGACAGCATTGTACTGGCACAAAAATAGAGACATAGACATTTGGAATCAAATAGAAAACCAGGAAATGAAACTAACATCTTACAACCACCTAATCTTTGATAAACCAAACAAGAACATACCTTGGGGGAAAGACTCCCTATTCAATAAATGGTGCTGGGAGAACTGGATATCCATATGTAAAAGACTGAAACTGGACCCAAACCTTTCCCCACTCACAAAAATTGATTCAAAATGGATAAAGGACTTAAATTTAAGGCATGAAACAATAAAAATCCTTAAAGAAAGTACAGGAAAAACACTGGAAGATATTGGCCCGGGGAAAGACTTCATAAAGAAGACTGCTATGGCAATTGCAACAACAACAAAAATAAACAAATGGGTCTTAATGAAACTGAAAATCTTCTGTACAGCTAAGGAGACAACAACCAAAGCAAATAGACAACCTACATAATGGGAAAGGATATTTGGGATCTTTTTTTGTTTTTGAGACAGAGCCTCAAGGTGTCCCCCTGGG